>NW_028263374.1:30114835-30277335 GCF_051168715.1 Poecilia mexicana | reverse complement strand
GTTTAAATTTGCTGTACAGAAAAGAAAACAGGTAAAGAAAACCTACAAGAAATGACAAGATATGCATTAAAACTGTGAAATTTAAGCTTTATGTTAAAAAAAAGGCTGAAAATTTTAAATTTAACACAAATATCTAAGAACTCAAACATTTACTGATAAACTAATGTCTGATCTTTAGCAGCTGTCATGTTTTCAGTCTGGATGTAAAGACTCTGCTCCTCTGACGCCAGCTGTGACTGGTGCAGTGCATTCTGGGAGTTAGAGTTTCTTTGTCCTCAGTGTTCGGCTTCAACTGACTGGACTTATTACCTGGAGCTGAACACAGACGGCCGTCTTCATGATTTCAGCTCCAACTCTGTTTATGTTGCAGCCAGGAAGTTATTTTACTATAAAACTATAAAAACTATGAACTGATTAAAAAACAAACAGATAAAGGGATAAAGGACAACTGGAGCTGGCTCTTTTTAAAAGACGTGTGATATATTGAGGATTTAAATCTGGGAGCGGCAGATAAAATGAGAGCAGATTGTTTTCCTCGGTTATTTCAGCCTGACAGGAAGCATGAATATTTAAATAGATATTTTCTTCTCAAGGACAAAAACACCTTAAGATACGCTTTCACCTCATTTCAAAGTTGCTGTTTTTTATCCCTGCAACTTGCAGCCTCCGTCTCTCTGATGTTGTTTATCTAAACTCAAACTAAAAACACAAAATACAATTAATTTTCGGAAGCAAGCTTCATATAAAAGCAGCTCTTCCTCATGGTTCCAGCCTGCAGGAGCGGATGTTTCGGTAAACAGGGAAGCACTCAAACGGGAGAAGACGACGTCCGTCTTCATCAAGTCAGAGGAAGCATTAACGTCAGGTTGCTGTTCTTCATCTCCGCTCCACAAACACAGATGTCTGCACACATCTGGAGCAGCGAGAAGCCGGACGCTGGCAGCATGGCGCCCCGATAACCAGAGCAGAGCTCAGTAATCCAGCTGGACGACACGGCCGTCCGTCCTCACTGCGCTCCAAATCAAGAGTGATGAAGACGAGCGTCACACACAAACAGCAAACTGGGAACACTGGAGAGGAACGAGTGGGGGGGCTGGACGGAAAACCATCAGGTTCCTCTGGAGCCAATCAAAAACAGGAGACGGGTAGCAGGAATAATAAAATCCTCATCAGCTGAACATGTCCATCCATAAATACATCTTCCCTCATTGCTTGAAGAAACCGGCTCAGAAAAACCACACTGGTCGAGTTACTAAGGTCACCAATAGGGTCGTTAAGGTCAGTTGGTCCACTAAGGTCACCAATAGGGTCGTTAAGGTCAGTTAGTCCACTAAGGTCACCAATAGGGTCGTTAAGGTCAGTTGGTCCACTAAGGTCACCAATAGGGTCGTTAAGGTCAGTTAGTCCACTAAGGTCACCAATAGGGTCGTTAAGGTCAGTTGGTCCACTAAGGTCACCAATAGGGTCGTTAAGGTCAGTTGGTCCACTAAGGTCACCAATAGGGTCGTTAAGGTCAGTTGGTCCACTAAGGTCACCAATAGGGTCGTTAAGGTCAGTTGGTCCACTAAGGTCACCAATAGGGTCATTAAGGTCAGTTGGTCCACTAAGGTCACCAATAGGGTCGTTAAGGTCAGTTGGTCCACTAAGGTCACCAATAGGGTCGTTAAGGTCAGTTGGTCCACTAAGGTCACCAATAGGGTCATTAAGGTCAGTTGGTCCACTAAGGTCACTAATAGCACTGTTAAAGTCACAAATATAGTTGTTATGGTTACTAATGGGGCCATTAAGATCATTAAAAGGGTCGTTAAGGTCAACTGGATCCTTACGATCACTCTTAAGGTCACTAGTGGGGTCAGTAAGGTCAGTTTCAAACCCTGGGATTATTAAACACCTGTCACTTATTTGCAGATAAATCTTGGAGGTTCTAACATTCCTTCTGGCCGTTTCCACACGTCTAAAGTTTGTGGTTTCTGTGTGAGACTGAAGCAGGTTGATGCTGACGGTTTCAGGTCGCTGCAGGCTGTCATGTGGACACGGAAACACATGCAGAAGGTTTTTATGACACCCTGAAGCTGTCCGTGTTTCCATCAACATTTTTCATACAGATTTGCAATATTGCAATAGAAATGACAAAATTCAAAATATCATCCTCAATATTGCGTAACATTTTTTGTGCTTGCTTGTGGTGCTAAAGGGGAGGTAGAAACATATTTACTAAATTAGTTCTGATGTAGCGAACATTTACCAATTTAACTTTTACATTTTAAAGTTCAAAGAAAATTGACATGATGATTGGATGTAAAAGTAGCTGGTGAAGCTCAGAGAGGCAGGGATCTAAACATCCGAGTCCCTCTGCAGCTGTTCTGCTTTGCTCTCAGGTTTAAATTCAGACTGAGTTCATTTTAGCAGCTAAACTCAGATGGAGGAAGAGTTGATGGACTGTTTGCAGTTTCTCCATCCTGGACTTTTAGGAGTTAAATGGAACCAGTGTCTCCCTTCAGACCAAAACACAGGAGACCTCTGAACTGGAGGTTGTCATGGGAACAGACAACCTGCATCTAACAGGATGTGCATTAAAAAGGTGCATCACCCATGAGGAAATACTGAGAAACTATTTCTCACTCATGGAACCTGTGGAGCCAAAAATGGTTTCTACAGCGCCGCTTAAAATTCAGCTTCTCTGCAAAGGAGGAATAATTCAGAGTTTGAGTTCAGAAAGACTGGATGGAGGGATGGAGGGAGGGATGGATGGATGGATAGAGGGATGAAGGGATGGATGGATGGAGGGATGGATGGACGGATGGATAGAGGGATGGAGGGATGGATGGATGGATAGAGGGATGGATGGATGGGTGGATGGATGGATGGAGGGATGGATGGATGGATGGATGGATGGATGGATGGATGGATAGAGGGATGGATGGATGGATGGACGGATGGATAGACGGATGGATGGATGATGGATGGATGGACGGACGGATAAACCTTCATTTTGATTAGCATTCATTTCTTCAGCTCGGTGTGTGTCGGGTTTCCTGACCGAACCGAACCAGAACTTGAAGGAAGCGTGTCCGTCGGTGTAACCCTCTCCTGAACTTTAATCCATTCTGTTTGTCTCCAGTTTCCTCCTCAGCTCCTCCATCCTCCTCCATACGGTTGTTTCTGCACCTTTTCTATTATCTTCTCTTATTTCTCCTCAAATGTTTGCACTGCCTTCTCTCTCTCCTCTCCTCCTGATCCTTTTCCTCACTCCCTCCTTCCTGCTTCCATCCCTTCTTCCTTCTCCTCTTCCGTCAATAAATCTCTTCTCTCCCTTTCCTGGGACTCAATCATATCTTTGTCCATCTGCCATCATTTAAATCTTCCTGAATGATTCCTCCCTCCTTCATTCCTCCCTTCCTTTCCTCCTTCCCTCCTTCCAGTCCCTCTCTGCTCCTTTATGATGGAGGAACGTCTCTTAGGTAGTGAGGAAGAAGTAACGCTTCTCCTCTGTCGGCTCGTATTTCCCTTCCTCCCACTAATGTTATTTTTCTCTTTCATGTATCCATTAAAGTTCATCCATCCATCCATCCATCCATCCATCCATCCATCCATCCATCCATCCATCCATCCACCCACCCACCCACCCACCCATCCATCCATCCATCCATCCATCCATCCATCCGGCTCCTGTTCTGTGATTCCTTTTCCTTGCATAACTATCATCATTTCCTGTCTCTCCTCCCTGACCTCCCTGTTCTTTGTCCTCTTGTCCCCCTCCTCCCCCCACTTTCCAAAAACAATAAATACCCCCTCACCCTCTTACTCCTGCCCTCCCCCTCCCCGTTTCCCTCCATCTCTTCCCGACCCGACAGAGCGGCGCCAGGATCAACATCTCTGAGGGTTCCTGTCCGGAGAGGATCATCACCATCACCGGTCCGACCGACTGCGTGTTCCGAGCCTTCACCATGATCACCTTCAAACTGGAGGAGGTACACACACACACACACACACACGCACACACACACGCACACGCACGCACGCGCACACACACACACACACGCACATGCACACGCACGCGCGCACACACACACACACGCACACGCACACGCACACACACACGCACATGCACGCACACACACACACACACACGCACATGCACACACACACACACACACACACGCACGCGCACACACACACACACACGCACACGCACACACACACACACACGCACATGCACGCACACACACACACATAAAAATAATGTTATTTATTTAGTTACAGCACCTTCCAAAAGTACTAGTCATCCATGACTACTTGAATATGTTGTACTTTTTTCTGTTGGCTTTAAATTTGTTGTTTGTAAAATATAAAAACTCATAATTGCTTCAAAGATTATGTATATTTTATTTTTCACCTGTGGAAGTCGACTTTTTATCACCTGTTCATTGCATACTAGGCCAATGATGCTTTAGCTAATGCCATTAGCAGGAGCTAAGATCATTAACTAGAGCTAATGATGTTAGCTCAGGGTAACATCATTAGCTCTAGACAGTTTTAGCTAACAATATTGCTACAGTGTTGCAGTAGCAACACTGTAGCAATGTAGTTAATGCAACCATGTAGTAATAGGAACACTGTTAGCTATTGGTGCTAACACCATTAGCAGGAGCTAACTAACTAGCAATAGGAACACTGTTAGCTATTGGTGCTAACACCATTAGCAGGAGCTAACTAACTAGCAATAGGAAGATTGTTAGCTATTGGTGCTAACACCATTAGCATGAGCTAACTAACTAGCAATAGGAACATTGTTAGCTATTGGTGCTAACACCATTAGCAGGAGCTAACTAACTAGCAGTAGGAACATTGTTAGCTATTGGTGCTAACACCATTAGCAGGAGCTAACTAACTGGCAGTAGGAACACTGTTAGCTATCGGTGCTAACACCATTAGCAGGAGATAACGCCTAATGAAACCAAACTGGAAGATAATGACTGGATGTTCAAAATGATGTTGAATCATCTTTTAGTCTTTATAACAAACCAATAAATGAATTAAAATGTTTTGATCCAGATTATTTTACAGCTTTACTTACAAACTGGAGCTCAGAAACAGTGACCATGTCACAATATTTTATTTAAATGTATAAACTCAGCAGTCCAAAGTAATTTTACTGTCTTGTTTTTTCATCATCAATTAATATTTTTCAAATAAAGTCTGTTGTTACAACTGATAGTGGACACAGTTCAAATCCATCACATTTATTTTACAAACTTATTTGTATTTTATATATATTTTTTGTGACAGGTCAGACGAAAAAATGGGCACAAGTGTCCGTTTTTTGATACTTTGTGGATAAATAAAACCCGGTGCAGCTGAACTTCTAATGAAACGTTTAACAGAAATCTCAGGGATATAAATATTTTTCAGGGAACTGTGTAAAATTAATCTTTGATTTTGTTTCAGATTTGAAATAAATGGTGAAACGTGATTATTTAAAGCTAAAACAGGAAGTGGCATCTGCAGACTTCCATATATGTGTTACCAGTCGTCCAGAACTGAAGTGTTGGCTGAACCCAGATTCCTGGTTCTGGCTGTGGAAACGATGTCAAACATCTCCAGGCTAGAGGATTTCGGAAAATGCCTGATTTTAGCTGGAATTAGTTGAGAAATGCTTCATAAAATGACTCATCTGTTGTTAGGAGTTCTGTTTGAGATGGTTTTAAATGCAGCGGGTCAGAACCTGGTCCAGAACCATGTTGCTGGGTGCAGAATCATCTGAGAGCTGCTGATGGGTGTGAATAAGATGAAGTGAGAGCAGAGGATCGATGCGGAGAGCTTTATGGAGCGCTGAGCAGGCGGCAGCTGGGGTTTAAAAAGAAGAGAGACGGATGATGAAGAGGAAGAAAGATCAGCTCTTATGAAAAGTTAATGAGACGGAAATGGAGAGATTATAAAGACAAGGTGTGAGAGTGATCAGGGGATTAAAGGTGTGAGAGTGAAGTTTTCCTGATTTCTCCTCACAGCCTCTCCATCCCTCAGCTCATCTCTGCCTGCTGATTATGACCTTTAACCCCGAAAATGAAGAACTGTGATGTCACAGAAACATTGTGAGTTCTCCAAGATAAGACATGTTCTCTAGCAGGGTGAGCAGCAGCAGGGTGAGCTGCAGCAGGGTGAGCAGCAGCAGGGTGAGCTGCAGCAAGGTGAGCTGCAGCAGGGTGAGCAGCAGCAGGGTGAGCTGCAGCAGGGTGAGCAGCAGCAGGGTGAGCTGCAGCAGGGTGAGCAGCAGCAGGGTGAGCAGCAGCAGGGTGAGCAGCAGCAGGGTGAGCAGCAGCAGGGTGAGCAGCAGCAAGGTGAGCTGCAGCAGGGTGAGCAGCAGCAGGGTGAGCTGCAGCAGGGTGAGCAGCAGCAGGGTGAGCAGCAGCAGGGTGAGCAGCAGCAGGGTGAGCAGCAGCAGGGTGAGCTGCAGCAGGGTGAGCAGCAGCAAGGTGAGCTGCAGCAAGGTGAGCTGCAGCAGGGTGAGCAGCAGCAGGGTGAGCAGCAGCAAGGTGAGCTGCAGCAGGGTGAGCAGCAGCAGGGTGAGCTGCAGCAAGGTGAGCAGCAGCAGGGTGAGCTGCAGCAGGGTGAGCAGCAGCAAGGTGAGCAGCAGCAGGGTGAGCAGCAGCAGGGTGAGCAGCAGCAGGGTGAGCAGCAGCAGGGTGAGCTGCAGCAGGGTGAGCAGCAGCAGGGTGAGCAGCAGCAGGGTGAGCTGCAGCAGCAAGGTGAGCTGCAGCAGGGTGAGCAGCAGCAAGGTGAGCAGCAGCAGGGTGAGCAGCAGCAGGGTGAGCAGCAGCAGGGTGAGCTGCAGCAGGGTGAGCAGCAGCAAGGTGAGCAGCAGCAAGGTGAGCTGCAGCAGGGTGAGCTGCAGCAGGGTGAGCAGCAGCAGGGTGAGCAGCAGCAGGGTGAGCTGCAGCAGGGTGAGCAGCAGCAGGGTGAGCAGCAGCAGGGTGAGCTGCAGCAGGGTGAGCAGCAGCAGGGTGAGCAGCAGCAGGGTGAGCAGCAGCAGGGTGAGCTGCAGCAGGGTGAGCAGCAGCAGGGTGAGCAGCAGCAGGGTGAGCAGCAGCAGGGTGAGCTGCAGCAGGGTGAGCTGCAGCAGGGTGAGCAGCAGCAGGGTGAGCAGCAGCAGGGTGAGCAGCAGCAGGGTGAGCAGCAGCAGGGTGAGCTGCAGCAGGGTGAGCAGCAGCAGGGTGAGCAGCAGCAGGGTGAGCAGCAGCAGGGTGAGCTGCAGCAGGGTGAGCTGCAGCAGGGTGAGCAGCAGCAGGGTGAGCAGCAGCAGGGTGAGCAGCAGCAAGGTGAGCAGCAGCAGGGTGAGCTGCAGCAGGGTGAGCTGCAGCAGGGTGAGCTGCAGCAGGGTGAGCAGCAGCAGGGTGAGCAGCAGCAGGGTGAGCTGAATGAAGGACAAACTAAAGCAGTCAACATTCAGAGGAAAACATTCAGTACGTCTGGAGAACAGCAGAGAGCTGCAGGATGGATGGATGATGGATGAGTGTCTCAGCTGATCTAACCTCTAAAATCAGCTGTGGACTTCCTTCCTGTCAGTGATGTCATCAACATGGCTGCTGTGTCTCTCTCCTCTGACCCAGTGGGTTCAGTCCAGGAAAGTTGGTTCTGATGGAGCAGCCAGCTCTCAGTGCTGGTCTGTCAGTCTACATCATCCCCACTGGTTCTAACTGGTTCCATCTGGTTCTAACTGGTTCCATCTGGTTCTAACTGGTTCTAACTGGTTCCATCTGGTTCTAACTGGTTCCATCTGGTTCTAACTGGTTCCATCTGGTTCTAACTGGTTCCATCTGGTTCTAACTGGTTCCATCTGATTCTGACTGTTCCATCTGGTTCTAACTGGTTCCATCTGGCTCTAACTGGTTCCATCTGGTTCTAACTGGTTCCATCTGGTTCTAACTGGTTCCATCTGGTTCTAACTGGTTCCATCTGGTTCTAACTGGTTCCATCTGGTTCTAACTGGTTCTAACTGGTTCCATCTGATTCTGACTGGTTCCATCTGGTTCTAACTGGTTCCATCTGGTTCTAACTGGTTCCATCTGGTTCCAACTGGTTCCATCTGGTTCTAACTGGTTCCATCTGGTTCTAACTGGTTCCATCTGGTTCCATCTGGTTCTAACTGGTTCCATCTGGTTCTAACTGGTTCCATCTGGTTTTAACTGGTTCCAACATGAACTAAAAGTTATTTTTCTCTCTATCCTTTCTCCTTCCCTCCGTCTCTTCTTCACCTCTGAATGATCCTTTGTTCTAAATTTACTCGTTGTTTAATCTGTCATTCCCTGGGGTTTAATTTATCTGCCCCCGCCTCCTGTCCGGTCCGGCCTCTTTCTTTAATTAAGAGGGTAATAAATAACGGCCTGGATCTGCAGCTCTTAATGCGATTGGTTCGATGGAGGCGGAGTGTAAACGGCAGCGCTGTGTGGTCTGGGCCGGCCAGAACAACGTGATCAGAATAAAGTCACCCATGTCCCTGAACGCCTCCATGGGTCCCAGTCTCTGTGCTGAACTGGTTTCCTGTTAAACTGGATCCACATTCAGGAAAATCTGGATTCCTCCTGATCCAGTCGGTTTATTTATACCGATCCTGAAGGAAGTTTTTCTCATTTTTGTTCCCTAATCTGCTGATCAATCTCAACTTCTGCTGTTTGTTTCTGCATTAAGATGTGAAGGAAAAGTAAAAAAAAAAAACTTTGTCTTTGATCTCCTCCTTTCATTGCATTATTTCTTTATTATTGATCACACTTTAACTCTGTCAGCATTTCCTGCTCTGGTTTAATCCCAGCCGTTAACCTGGAAAACTTTAACGTTCTTTCAGTCGTCTGGAGGTTTTTACTGGACACAAGCTCTGATTTTACCAGATGAACATGAACCTCTGACTGACCTTTAGCCAGAGGAAGCAGGTTAAAGGTCAGGGGTGACTGATGGATGGACTTCCTGTCTGCCCTCAGGACCTGGCGGTGCTGGTAGCTAACGGCACGGTGACCAGCAAACCTCCGGTCACCCTGCGACTCGTCATCCCGGCCAGCCAGTGCGGCTCGCTCATCGGCAAAGGAGGGTCAAAGATCAAGGAGATCAGAGAGGTGAGTCTGGACCAATCAGAGGCAGGCTGAGGTCAGGAGGAACAGGTGAGACAGAGAAACACAGTGCCACCTGGTGGTCTAGGATGGCATACAGAAATACTAACTGGCTGCATTCACAGTCTGGGTGCTAAGTTCTAGCAGGTGAATCGTGTGTGTGTGTGTAGACGACAGGTGCGCAGGTTCAGGTGGCCGGCGACCTTCTCCCCAACTCCACGGAGAGGGAGGTGACGATATCCGGAGGGCAGGACGCCATCATCCAGTGTGTGAAGCTGATCTGCACGGTGATCCTGGAGGTACGATTTCATCCTGAGGCTCCGTCATGATCCTGATGGGATCAGGACACAAAATCATTCCTAAAATCATTTCTGATCAGGGATGACTGGTGGAACAGGGTCAAAGGTCGACCATTGATGTTTGAATAAACAGAGATTACAGAGCATCGCATTACAAAAGACAGATGAAAATGGCAACGTTCAAACTAAGTTTTTGTGCTGGCTTGAGGTTTTTGGGTTTTCTGAAAGAGTTAATGCACTAAAGGGAAACATGCGGCTAACTGTCCCATCCTCTGGTGGCTCTGTGCCTTACCAGAGGCACCAGACTATGAAAATGAAAGTCCAAACCTCGGCAGCGTTTTGTGCTCCATGCTGGTTTTCATCCTTCACTTCCTGTTTATTGCAGCCATTTTATCCTCAGCATCTGATGAAATCGTCTAAGTCTTGCCACATGTGGCCCGCCATGTCATTTTATAAGCCGATGATTGACTTAAAATAGGTTTTGAGCAGAATTGACTACAAACTACATCTCCCACAATGCATTCCGATTGTTGCCAGCCAACATTACGGCTTCTCGCCTCTAGAGAGCAGCAGAGTCACCTCAAGCTGCTTATTGATTTTCCCAGCGAATAAAACTGAGACATCGACAAGCTAACATCAAAACGTCCAAGAAAAGAAAAAGCGATTTACAAGTAAGACTGAATGAAGATGTGTGAGTTGGTGTCAGGGCGGCAGGTGGCGCTAGACTTTTTTTTGTTATCCTTATCTTGACCGGCAACATAAAAAAATCGGCCATGTACTATTTTTAACTGTGAAATTACAATCATATTAACATCGGCTATTTAGTCGCATTTTATGCGGTTTAGTTAATATTCACCGTGAATCCAGATCCCATCACAGATTAAGCAGATAAATGTATCTACATTTTTCTTGTAGTGACAAAAACCACTGACTGAGGCCCCAATAACTTTTAATAAATTAAACTAAGCGACTTCACTTAAATTAGCATCACTTCACCCGCTGGGGTCTGAACAACTTCCTCCTGGTTCCCATCTGCAGAAAAATCTGCGCTAATTCATCAGTCAGTTGGATCTGTCTGATCCAAACAGATCAACTCAACTCTGTGAGTGTTTTACCCTGTGAGGTCCGGTGTGCGCTTTTACCAGGATTTTTTTTTTTTTTTTTGCGTGGTTTCTCTTCTCCGAAACGGACAGATGTTATGTCACTCAGATCTCCATCTATTAAACCTCTGGTCTGTAATGGAGACTTGAATTTACATTGAATAAATTTTTTGATCCCATTGATTTTATTTTTGAACCCTTATTTATTTTGAAGTGTTGATTGTCTGAAAGACCTTACGCATGAATTGCCCCATATGGGGTTTGAACCGATGACCTCAGCATTACCAGCACGGTGCTCTAACCTGCTGAGCTAACCTACCTTCTGTAGTGTAGTGGTTATCACGTTTGCTTTACACACAAAAGGTCTCTGGTTCGAAACCAGACAGAAACAGGCTTAATATGTTCTATTCATCACAGGTGTTTACTAAAGGTCAACAAGGGTGAACCCAGAAGGCTCCATTTGTTAAATCCACTGGATGAGTTACTCCCACCAGTTTCTAATTCTTCGCAGACTGCGCATGTTACAGTCTTATTAACTTTTGCATCATTTATTTCCTCAAGATAAACTGCCGGCTCCTCAAATGGATTAACACAACGTTGCATTCTCTTTAGTTTTCTCTGGTCTGGAATGGAGACTTGAATTTAACGCGCCATTTCAACCAAAGGTTTGTAATGCGCTTCCTAACCAGACGCTCCAAAGCGTCCGGTCCATAACTCTTCAACACGCTGTCAGCTCCGGTCAGAAAGACGCATTTAGTTCAGAGACCATGAGATGATATTCAGAAAGGATTTTTTTAATTAATTGGTTTCAGTTACCTGAGACTAAATCTTTGCCTAAAGTCTATAATGTCTGCCCATGTAACTTGTTTTTATTATTTGTTTGCTCACCTTTAAACACTGATTTAAATATTGTAATTTTTAAACTGAGCAGTAATTTTACATCCATGGAAACTCAAATGTAATATTTAAAACTTCAATACATAAAATCAGTTATTTAACAATATGAGGTGTTTAATTTATTTTTAACATTGTATTTTATACATTTATGCTAGGGGTGCCCAAGTCTAGTTTTCCAGAGCTACCATCTGCAGCTTTAGATGGTTCCTTCTCTAACACACCTGGACCACTGAGTCATTATAAGCCTCTACAGAACTGAATGAGGGAAGTCAACCTTTTGTCTGGGGTGTTTTAGCAGGGATGCCCTCCTGATCTGTACCATCAATGTGGCCCGTTGAGGGGGGCCAATATGCTGAAGTGGCCCTCTGTGAAAATGAGTTTGACACCCTTGGGCTAGAGGATGTTGCCGCCGGGGCAGAGCTTGATCTGCAGTGGCACAAAGTCGAGTTTATTTATATTTAAAGGCAGAAAAGAGACTCAGCAGGAAGAACTGAAGTTCATAAACCTGGCAGAGCAAAATGTTTTTTCAGTCTGGATCAGCTGAGATCAGAGAAATGTGATTAGTTTGAATTGATTTCATTTCCCTCTGAGCTTCGATGCTGCAGACGTTTCTGAATTACCCAGCAGGTGAAACGTGTTTTTCTGCTGGAGGAGAGTCATCCGGCCACTCTGTGTGTCTCTGCTGTTTGCTGCGGCGCAGGTCAGCTACGGTGGCTTTTTGTGGTCAAAAATAACAGTGAGGGAGCAGAAACCTCGGAGCTGACAGCTGAGCGCCGAGCTGCAGCTCATTACAACGCGCAGCTGCAGGTTCAGGAGCTTCTGCAGGAGAGAAACACTGAAACTCTGAGTTTCATCTCACAGCTTTCAGCTGGAAACAGGCAAAAGTCTCCGGAAGCTCATTGATATTCCCAGCGTCGGGATCTGGGAGGAGAGACGGAAGAAAAACGCTGAGCTCAGCTGAATTTGATTCTTCCTAAAAGCCGTCGCTGCTTTCATCCCTTCAGTTCTCACTCTTAGATACGGAACACTATTGCTGCGATTTTCAGCCCAGGAAGAAACATTTTAATGTCATTTCCTGGTTTGAAGGGTAAGCAACTAAAGAAATCTACGGAAGCCTTTTACTGCCAGAGCTTAGAATTAAATTCAGGAGCAGAACTCAACACAAAACATTTCTGATTTTAACAAAATTTTGAAAACTCATTGTAATGAGATTTATATCTCATTAAAACCAAAACATTTTCTCTTATAAATAATAAAGGTTGTAGAAGTAAATCATCAACAATTGAATATCATCTGGAAGAAACAGGAAACAGAACAGATGAAAAGTTTTAAAAAGCTAGTCGTGCCTTTTATCAAGGATCTCATTATAACAAGAAACTTCTTCATTTTAATGGGTTTTGCATCTTGTAATGTAAAAGTTTCTTGTTCTAAAAAGATTCTTCTCATGAGTTCATGTCTGAGTTCTGGCAGTTAAATGCTTCCATAGAAATCAGCTTCAATTATGATTTTTGTTCTCTGGTCTAAAGACAGCAAAAATAAAATTGATTATTTTCTGGTTTCTCCTTCAGTTGATTCTGAATAAACTGAAATTAAATTTTGTTTAATTATTATTCATTTATTCTTGTATTTCTGACTGAAATACGTTTTAACATAATTCTGAGATTTTAAAAGCAGTAAAACTGGTTTTTAAACTGGATTTGGAGTCGAGTCATGATGCCAAAAACCAGCAGGAACTAAAATGTTCATCATTAGAAACAACGTTCCTCAGTTTGGAAGAAGTTGAAAATGATTAATCTGCCTTCAGATTGTCAGAAAATCTGCAGAGGACAAAAACAGGACAGGATTATTTTTACAGCCAAAACATCAAAAAGAATCAGATAAAAGGATAAAAACAGGAGAAATTGTCACATAAAGAGGAAAAATGTTGAAATGACAAAATGTGAGCAGATGAAGACAAGATGATTTTTGGCTGTTTTGGATCATCTGCAGTGAATCTTTGCTCAGATTTAAAGGAGTTTATTGCAGATCTGAGGAAACTAAGTTCTGCCTCTTCTTGTTTATTTTAGCCGATGACTGTCTGCTTTCTGACAGAAAAATAGAAAATTGTTATTAAAATGCATAGTTTAGTATATAAATCTGCAGAATTGGAACCTGCAGGTCATTAGATGTTCTTTTTTTATTTCAACCCATTCAGCTGTGTGCTATCTTTAATAACAGTATTGACGTTGAGATGTTTCCCTTACTGTACAATATTTTAGTCTTTATTATGATTTTATGTATTTTATATTTCATTTTTGTGTGATTTCCTATCACTTTGTTGGTGTTGCAGGAAAATAAAGAAATCTCTATTTCTATTAATATCCCATGTCATGTTTTAATGATATTTCCTTCACAAACTCATCACATCTTATTGACTCTGAATCAAAGTGTTTACAGTTAAGGTGTTTTAAATGACATGAAGTCTTGATTTTGTCCTCCTGAAGCTGGTGAATCTCCAGACCTGTCGGTCGTCTGGATGTGGTTTGTTGGCTCAAGCTGCCAGCAGGAAGTCTTTGCTCATTGACGACGTGAACAGAATCACCGATCGATACCAAGACGTTTGTTTTAGACTCTGCAGTTCCACAGAAACTAAACAGGAGCGACATTTAAAACCCTCAGCTCAGTCTGAACGTTTACTAAAACTCAACACAAACTGTCAGTGCCAGGAAAAAGAGGAGAACCGATGAAGAGCTGCTTTAAATGAAGTATTAAAATACTTTGCTGTCTTCTGCATATGAAGCTCCTTTATCTGCTGAATGTTCCAACAACTGCTCAAATTAAGGAGCTCTAGCAGTGCCATAAATCCTGCTTTTTAGGCTGGTTCAGGTCCGGCTCTGACACGTTAAATGCTAAGTTTGTTCTGATTCATAGATGGAAATATGAGTAAATCTGAGCTTCCTGCAGTCCAGCAACAGTTCTGCCGCCCAGCCAGTAATTAACTGTAATTTAACTCAGTTTAATTAGAACCAATCAGATGGATTTTTATGGGATTGATTGATCCCATAATCAATTATGGGATCAAAATCCCATAATTGATTATTTTGGGATTTAATGTGAGAAGGATTCTAACAGGAAGCCGATGGACAGAAACCCTGAAGCCTAAAGCTGAAAGTTTCTCTTGTGTTGCTTGTTTGAGCTGAATGTATTCTCTCAAAGTAACAAAATATAAAACGTTGAACTCCTTCCACTGGTTAAGCATTTTATTTCGTGTTTGGTGGCTCATTAGGTATTGATTATTGCTTTGCTAGGTATTAAAAACTGCTTGACTTTTGTCCCTTCTGGCTTTCCATACATCTTCCACTTCCAGATCTGCTACAACCTGAAACATTTTCATGCCAATTAATAAAAAACAGTCAAGTCTTAAATCTTTATCATTCTCACCTGCACTGCTTCGGTGTGGAGTGCGTTAGATCTGTCGACTCGTTTTCTGGCCCTGATCGGCTGACAGAGTTTCAGCTCCAGAACTCAGTGAGCTGCTGAACCTTCAGGGTCAAAGTTCGTCTTGATTCAGTCAGTCAGTCGCTTTGTGATCGGTTATTATGACGCTTTGCAGCAAGGAACGTCTGCAGCTGCCAGATGTTTCTCAGATGTTCATCAGACAGAGAAAACAAAGTTTAATCAGCTGAATCAAGTCTTTGATTGTTTTGGAGAGAATCGCGTTGTGTCGGCGTTGGAAGTGATGATGTGGGTAAAACCAGCAGAGAGGTTTTATTTGAGCCACAGGTGCTGAGCTGCAGCTCCGGTTCTGCTTCAGATCCAGATCCTCAGCTTCAGGCCAGAAAGGAAAGAAATGGATCTGAGCCAAACAAAGCAGACAGAAACACGGAGCAGGAGGAGCTTCTGGTGCTTTTTAACCAAAACTGGGTCACATGTAGCAGAATCTGCAGAAACAAACACTTCCTGCTTTAATACTGAAGTATAAATAGAAACTGGTGTCTGGATGTTTCCATATGTTTAATAAAGTTTCTGCTCATCTGTTTGTTTCCCTCTGCAGTCTCCACCGAAAGGAGCAACCATTCCATACCGGCCTAGTCCAAGTCCAGGAGCGGTGCTGCTGGCAGGAAACCAGGTGAGGACGAAAACGAGGCTTTTTCTGTTTCTGCTTCTGGATCAAAAAATGTTCAGTCAACTTTCAGATGAATTCAGGAATCTGCTGAAAACATTAAATTATTAAATACTTCACCACGTTTTTAGTTTATTTATTGGTTTATTTCTTCAGGTGTAAAATCGGAACATTTTGACTGGTGATTTGCATTTCATTTAGTTTTTTTTTCCTCTGGTTTGAAAGATCTCAGGTCCGGTTCTGATCCATGACTCTTTAAATCAACTCTAAATATTTAGAATCCAGTTTGGTTCAAATTCAGCTGCAACCAGTGAAATTTATTCCAATACAGTCATTCATATTATCACATCAGATTCATTTCTGGTGATTATAATAACATCCAGTCAGATCCAGTTCATAATTAATGCTGATTGATTATTGATCTAAACAATTTTACAACTTTAGATGTAAAAATCCAACAGAAGAAAAGTCAAAGTTGATACCAGCGGCAGATAATCCACAAATGGAGAAAAATAAATGATCTGCATCTTTCTGTTGACGTCTGTAGAAAACAGGGAACCATTATATTCTGAATATAGGATGGAGTCAGTAAAACAGAAAATCATCTTCAGCATCATTAAATATAACATTAAATAAACAACATTTAATTATTAACATTAACAAGAAGAAACTCTGCTTCTTCATTAAAGCCTCAGTCTGCAACATTTATAATAATTCTGTTTTTACGATTTTATTGAAACCGTCTCCATGTGGAAACAGTTTCATTTGCGACACATAATCTGTGAAAAAATCAATCTCCTCCATTGATCTTTTCACAGATTATCTCATATTTTACTGTTTCCATGGAGACGGTTTTAATAAAAACGTAACAACATTTTTATAAACGTTACAGACTGAAACATTACAGGAAATCAATTTGAATATCAAAGAGAATAAAAAGTGAGATGTTCTCTGAGCTTCAGAAGGTTTTCAGCAGAACTGGTCCGGTTCTCCCTGGCGGTCCATTAAGCCGGTCCGGTTGGGGGGACCTGCAGGACATCAGTGGGTCGGCCCGAGACCCGGGCGGCTTTCCCAACTGGGACCCGTCTGTTCCGGTCCGGTCCGCTGGACTGGACCACGCTTTGTTTGGACCTCAGAGCCGTTTGTTCCAGATCAAACCTGCCGGGTTCTGGGTCTGACCCGGTTCTCCTGCTGGAGGAAACCAGAGGAGAACCGGGTCCAAAAGAGGTTCTGATTCTGAGCATCAGAAGTAAAATCAGAACCAACTAAACACAACAAATTTAATTCAAAACAACTTTATTAACCCCAAAGAGAGACTAAATAATGAAATTAAAGGAAATGATATTTGATGATTTACTGAACTTCATTTTAAAATTTATGTACAAAGTCCATAAAAATCTTTTACAGCTTTTTTTGGAAAATAAAATCAGAGGAGCAACAATGAAAAGTTGCATTTCAATTAAACATGTCTATGGAATAATATTGATGTCTAAATTATTTTTGCATTTAAAAGAAATTAGGAAAGGAAGGCTTCCAGTTATGCTGCATTCATCGGTACGTTATCGCGATTGAACGCAAAAGAAAAGAAAATCCTCCATGGCCCTTCTGGGGCTCCGTAGAAATATGTTTAAATTGTTGAAAAGCTCATTTTGTTTTCATGTGAGGGCACATATCTGCTGCTCCTTTTCATTCATGATTTTTTAGTTGTTACATAAACTATTCATATTTATTATTGAGCAAATGAAATAAAAATAAAATGGAATTAGTTAATATTTAACCTAAATATCCATTTATTAGTAATCATGTTGCCTTTCTGTTTTCACTGCATTATTTTATTGATTCAGTGGTAAATTTATCAAAACATTTAAAAGTTTTTCAGTGTTTCTTTCTAAAGTTAGAAACAAAATGAATCATTTTCAGAATGAATGTCTGAGGATGAATGTTGATGAGATTTTATTTATTTTGCATTTTCCTCATCGCTGCTGAGGAGATTTTTAATCCAACTTCTTGTCCGGTTCTGAAACATGAATGTCTTGACTTTGGACCGCCTGAGCGTCTCAGAGAAAGTCTCATGTGAAGCTGAAAGTTTCTGAAGTTCTGTAGAACTTCTTTGACCCGGTCCCGGTTCTGATGGGTCGGCAGAAGCGTGAAGCTGCTGCAGAACTCGGGTCAGCTTCAGCACCTCTGACTGCAGCGCTGGTTCTGCTCTGTCCCGGTTCCAGGTGTTTGAGGCCTCGGACTTTGGATCTCACCCGCTGTTCTCCATGGCTCAGGGCGGACTGGACCTGCAGCAGGTGAGTCATCAGCGGCCGACCTTTGACCCGAACACGACTGCGTTCTGACTCAGGATCAGCCTGTCTTTTCTGGTTGGTTAAATGCTCCTAATAAACCATAAAATAGATGTTTCTGCTTTTCTGATGATGTTTAGTCACATTTATATGTGAATTAAACTGTTTTAAATGAAACGGTAATGTCTATTAAACCCTGTTTAATTTGAATTTATTCAGTTTATGGTGTCCAGTTAATGTCGCCTCATTCAGACAGATCCAAACTCAGTTCCATCCATTCTAGCTATAAATTATTACAGTCAAGTTGAGTTTAAAAGGTTTCATGTCAGGAAACCCAGCAGATAGTCGTTAATTTGCCCTCATAATGAGGATGCATGTGGCGACAGTGGGGAGGAAAAACGTCCCTTTAACAAGAAGAAACCTCCAGCAGAACCAGAACCAGGAGACAGAACATTTCTTATTTAGAAAAGGAGCTGAATTATTTACTCATTTGCATCTTTCAATGTATTCATGTTATTTTTATTAAAAAGGCTTAAGTCATTAAATAAGACAAAAATCTGCAGAATCTACCAATTTTTTATGCGATTAGTGTTAAAAAAAATAGAATAAAAAAAAGCTAAAAATAAACATTAGGTTAGTTATTTCCATCTGGAACTTGAATTTATTTTTCTGTATTTTGTCTTGAAGTTCTGCAGAATCGAACCGTCAGGTGTTCGGTCCGAGGTTCAGATCTCATCTTCCTCCTGGCAGCGTTTGTCAGAACCGATCTGAAGCTTTTCTGCTGCAGCCGTTCATTAAAGATGCACACCTTCCTCCTCCTCCTCCTCCTCCTCCTCCTCTCTCGCTCTTCGTCGGCCATCTTTGAAACGGCTGTTTATGTGAGAGCAGGCTGTGTTCGATCTGAGCGCGCTCCAAAACGGTACCTGGAGTCAGATCAGCTGGTGAAATATGAATGATGATTTATGAAGAGCTGGAGAACAGAATCATCTCTGTTAAGACTCCAGCAGCTCCTGGTTCTGCTGCTCCAGACGGGCTCGGATCAGAACCAGAGACATAAATTTCATTTTTCAGTAATTATTAATTCATGACGAACCGGCCACATGTTTCTTTTTCTGATTATTAGTGGCCTCAGAACCACTCTGCCGGTCCGGATCAGAACCAGAACCAACTGGTTGTGGATCAGCTGCAGTTCTGATCTCACCTGAGCTCAGAAGCAGAACCCAGTTCAGGTTTCTGAAGTAACGCCTTTTTTCCCTCAGATTGGTTCTGATCCAGTTCATCCTCCCACTCACAACTTTATTGAATGGAAGGTCCGAAACGCGGCGCTGCAGCGCCCCCCGCAGGAGGGAACCAGACCCACTTGATGAGGTCACTCCATCAGAATCAGCTTTCTGTCAGAACCGGATCCGGAGTTCTGATCCGTTCCTGATGTCAGAGACAAACTGAAGGTCCAGTTACTCAGAACGGTCCGGTACCGGACAGGGAGAGGACAGGTGGACAGATTACTCTGACAGCTCTGAAAGCAGCAGCCGCATTTAGCCACACAGCGTGTGTGTGTGGTTGTGTGTGGTTGTGTGTGTGTGTGTGGTTGTGTGTGTGTGTGTGTGTGTGTGTGTGTGCGTGTGTGTGGTTGTGTGTGTGTGCGTGTGTGTGGTTGTGTGTGCGTGCGTGTGGTTGTGTGTGTGTGTGCGTGTGTGTGGTTGTGTGTGCGTGCGTGTGTGTGGTTGTGTGTGCGTGCGTGTGTGTGGTTGGGTGTGCGTGCGTGTGCGTGGTTGTGTGTGCGTGTGTGTGGTTGTGTGTGCGTGCGTGCGTGTGGTTGTGTGTGTGTGTGTGTGTGTGTGGTTGTGTGTGCGTGTGTGTGGTTGTGTGTGTGTGCGTGTGTGTGGTTGTGTGTGCGTGTGTGTGGTTGTGTGTGCGTGCGTGCGTGTGGTTGTGTGTGTGTGTGTGTGTGTGTGTGTGTGTGTGTGTGTGTGTGTGTGTGAGGCCGGTTGTCAGTGAAAACAACAGTAACTGGAGCTAATTGCGGCTCAGCAACAGGAAGGTGACGGTCGGCGCCGGTGGAGGAGGAAACTGCAGCAGAAATGTTCTGAAATGTTTCTGAACCGGTTCTGGATTCTTCTGGGTTTTATTCGCATCGTTCTGCATTTTTCAGCTCTGGTGTGAAAACTATACTGTGACTAAAACTTTGAGTAAAAAATATTGGAAGGAAAATAATTTTTTATAAAAACGAAAAAAAAAAAGAAAAATTATGGAGGACTGCTCCTGTCAAAATTGGCAGTGTGTGAAATGTAGAAATATGTGGTTTGATTAAGTAATTAATGTACCAAATATTGCAACCAAAAAAATTTAGGAAATAGAAAAAATTTTCTTAACTCATTTTTTCCCATTTATAATTTATTAACCATATTCCCAAGTTTATATTTTATTCATTAGTTTCCTTTTTTGTGTCGGTATTTTTTTCTCGTGTTTTCATGTTCTGTTGGTTATTTTTTTATTAGCTCTCACTTTTTTAAATTTCCTATTTGCATTTTCTCCTCCTGTTTTTTTTTTATTTACTGATTTATTTATTTAATTTTTCCTCATTTTCTACTTTATTTTTTCTTGTGACTCTTTGGAAGAAGTAAAGTTTAAAAAAGGGCAGTAGGAAGGCTTAGTGGGCGGGGCTTCAGTCAGCTTCTCTTCTATTGGTCAACACTGGTTGACTATGCAGGCTTTGCTTCCTGCTTGTGGTCACAGACGTTAAGGAGGCCATTCTCTTAAAGACAAGAAGTAAATACAGAATATGAAAAAAGGAAATTAATAAAACAAGAAGTTTGGAAATAAAATGGGAAGATAAATAACATTGACAGTGTTGCATTAATATAATTGAAAATGATAAGCAAATAACTTATCACTCTGTGTAAAGAGTTGGGAAAGTATATTTTGTTTTGTTATCAAGCAATTGGATTTATTTCTATAGTTATTGATCATTTTGACAGACTCTGTCCTCCATACAAGAAATCCATTACACTGTGTATAAAGTGTTGCCAGTAGGGGGCACTAAGCAGAACTAAACACAGGAACTTTTTGTGGTCTTTCCTCCAGTGCTTCATGTGCCTCACTGGTTTCAGAGCTGCTTCTTTACTGGTTCCAGTAAAACCAGCTCAGCTACTTCCTCTGCTGTAATCTGGGTTTCTGTTCCTGGAAAAGTGGACATGTCCCGTCTCTGTAGAGGACAGAGTCTCTCTGTAGAGGTCAAACTGATTACCTCTGCTTTCTGTTCCTTCTGTTTCAGACGTACGCGGTTCAGAGCCACTACGGCATTCCACATTCAGAGGTAAACCCCGTTTCTGGGAGCGATTCCCGCTCAGCTCCGTCGTCTCACGGCTTCTCCTCTCCGTTTGTCCGTCAGTTGGTGAAGCTGCAGCAGCTGTCCATGCAGCAGCAGGGCCTGGCGTCCATCAGCCAGGCGGCCACCGTCCTGCCCGGTACGTACAGGAACAGCTCTGTCTGCTGACATTTGATGCTGTTATGCAACCACCGCTTCTTTTCCATCAAAGTCTTGTGTTTATGAGTTGAAACTGTCAACAGGTGGCGCTAAAGCTAACATTCCTTATGGGGGAAACAGAAAAGTGGTGAAAAACTGACAGCAGAATAACATGAACAGGTGAAAATTTGATGGAGTTCGAAATCCGCACTGAAAATCCCCAAAACATTTTAGAACAATCCGGGTTTTATTTAGGATTAAGGAACATTTTACTCTTTCTTTTTTCTCTGTTTGACTAATTAATAATTTCTCACCAGCCATGTTCAGTTTGCTTTAATCCGACTCCAGTCCGCTTGTCTTGAAAGTCCGGTTCAGTTAGTGAGGTGTGAATGCTAAGCTAACTCTGGTCCTCCAAACCTCGGTCTGGGTTTGGATGTGAACACCAAGCGGACCGGAGACCGCTCCACCAGCAGGAAGTAGACTACAGCACAGGGCATTCTGGGTAAATCCAACCAAAGCTAACATGTTAGCCTAGCGCTAGCAGCAGAAATGGCTCCTGGTCTTTAGCCTAAAGAGAAATCCTCCAACCGCTAAAATCTGACGCCTCCATCTTGTTTCTATTTGGTGAAGAAGGAAGTTGCTCTCAGAGTCTTCAGAGGTTTTTGTGTCGTTTCCTTCAGTGGTTCTTGGTGCAGCGCCCCCACAGGCCAGGAGGGGAACAGGTTGGTTGGACTCAGAGCCACAGCAGCTGGAGGAGGAGCAGATGATGGAGTTCTGGTTCCAGTCTAAGCGAGTCCACTGGACTATCAGGTGGAAAACACCCAGAGTTCATCTCACTCCTTCCTGTTCCTCTCATGCTTTCTGCGGGAGAATAATTTCACTGTTGTGTAATCTCTGAATGCTCTGAATACTAATCTGTGAGTGAGAGCTTTGATCAGAAGCCTCCAGCTGGGCCGACGGTCTGACTGTCGAGCTCCTCTCTCATGTCAGCCGATGGCTTCGGGTTTCCGTCCACTTCATGGAGGATTCACGCTGCTTCTGGGGAACCGAGCTGGAAATCAAACGTGTGACGGAACAAACAGACGATTCATAAATCCATGCAGATGCTCAGCTGCTTCTGAAGCACTGAGGTGTTTGAATAAATGATGAAAGACGCGGATCTGTGATGATGTTCTGCTGCAGATAAAGAACAGCTCAGACTCACACCAAGGGATGTGAAACCTTTGGAAAAGAGAGACGGAAACAGAATGGAGAAAGATGGAAGAAGTCAAAACATGATGAGAGAGACAGCAGACAGGAGAAGAGAGCAAACACAACTGCTTTTATTTTCTATTTCCAGAAACAAACCTCTGCCTCCGTCTGGTCATGTTTCAGCAGAACGTGCAGCGCCGCTTCTGGGACGTCGTTCAGAGCAGATTCCCAAACTTAAATCAGGTTTTTATGTTTCAACTGATCCGGAGGCAGTTGCTATGGTTACAGCCCTGCTGCATCCTGCAGATCAGCGGTTCTGAACACGGCCCACGGAGCCGCCATGTTGGATTCAGGAGGAGTTCTGGGTTTTCCTGCCTTGACTCCAGAACCTCTGCTGTTCCGGATGCTTCTCTCTGATCCGTCTCTTTCTGTTTCCCAGGAGCGGTGGAAGCAAATTCCCAAACCACGTCTCAGGAGCTCCTCATTCCGAACGATGTGAGTAAAACGTCCGGCTCCGGTGGGCTCTGTCCTCCTCCTCCTCCTCTTCCTCTTCCTCTTCCTCTTCCTCCTCTTCCTCCTCCTATTGTTGTATTTAGTGCCAAATAATTGGTCAGTTTTATGATTCACTAAATAAACAGATTATTTCTGTCTGAACAACAAAATAACCACAAACAAATTCCTCCGTTTTGTATTTTGTAAATCCAGTTGCAGAACAACAGAAATCTGTCATTTTATTACTAACTTCAGCTAATCTGAACATTTCTGAGCCTCATCTTCAGACGCTGACATAACTTTGAAACCTGAAGTGATGTGGAGGTAAATCTCAGACCAGAATGCTCCGCTCCGTTTTAAACGTGATTTTAAATGATCATCTCTCTCATATTTGTCTCTTTTATTATCCGCCTGAGTTAAAACTCCAGAGGAGGGCAGCTAATCTGCGTACGGACTGCTAGCATTCGTTCCTGCAGATGTGCATAAGCCTGGATGTTCCAGAGGTCATTCTTCCACAGCATTTTCCCTCTGAAGGGATAATCTCCACCTTTAAAGGATCGTTTCCTGCAGTGAAACATGTCCAACGAGCAGAGAGCTTTAAGCTCCTGTGCATGAAAGTGTGTGATAGGTTTGTTTGTGAGTCAGTGAGCAGGCCGAGCAGAGCAGCTTAATGACATCCTGTAGCTCCCAGTTAGCGCTTTAACAGCAGCCCTCCGCCTCTTTCTCCTTCACTAAACCTTCCTAAATTACAGGGGCAGCAGGGAGTCGCCAAAAATAGCCGCAGCCGTCCTCTGCCCCGTCTGCTTCAGGATGATTTCATCCAAACCTCAGAGGAGAACCGGCAGCCCGGCTGAAGCCTCCGCTCCGTTTCCCTGTTCTGTCCGAAGCCGGTTCATCCGAAGTCTGGTTCTGTTTAACGCCAACAGGGGGCGCTGTTGGGGGAACTGCTTTGGTTTCAGGAGACAGAAACTGTTTCCTGTGTTTTTTAAATGTTTCTATTAAACCCGACAAAAATACCAGACAGCGTCACAGCAGTTCCTTTTATCAGGATGTAAAGGAGGTTTTGTCCTTCAGCAAAATCACTTTGGCAGGAAAATCTGTTTTCACCATCCAGCTCAAAATGGGATTAAAATAATTTGTTTTGACAACTTGCTTATCAAAGTTTAGATTTGTTATTTTGAAAATAATCCCAGAAAGAAAACATTTCAGTTTTTTTTTAAAAGTAATTGTACATGAAAACAGTCCTGGTGGAGACTTTCCTTCTGCTTCCTCAGGAGGAGGGATTGGTGCATCAGACTGAATCTGGTTGATCTAGATTTAAATGTCTATGTGATCCTGTTGATATGTTGTCCAGCTAACGGTCTGGTTTGGCCACTAATAACTATTCATAAATGCAAAAGGCAATTATTAACACAATTAAATTAAGTCGGAATAACATCTGATTATCAGGAAAATAACAGCCAAATATTTCAGTTATTGTTTATGAGGATCTGCCTGAAGATACTCAGATTTTAAAATAGGTTTTAAAATAATAGATGAACAAATAAATCAGCTTTGGTGTTTTTCAAACAGCAAAACATGAAAGGAATAAAAACAACTTCTCTATAAAACATACAAATTTATTAACAAAAATAATTAAAGTTTACAAGTAAATACTTTGATCAACAAACTCACCAAGCTGAAAACTAAAACTACTGAAGTGACTAAAGTTAAACTAAAACTGAACAAATAAGAATAAAACCAATAAAATGAAGCAATGTCAGCTTTCCTTTGTTCCAGTCCAGATTCACTCTGATCCTCTGCTGAGTTTTTACCTTCATATAAACCTAAACCCAAACATACAGACTCTGTCTCCCTTCCTCTGGACAGACTCAGCCAACAGACCAAACATCCAGCCTTCACTGTCTCCAACATCAACATCCCAGCTGTGGTTCCCTGAGTTAAAACCCTCAGAGCTCAGGACAGACCACGAGTAACCAAACCTCTCTGGATTATCAGGAAGCTGCTGTTCGTCTCCTAAAGTCAAACTGGTCAAATCTTCAGACAGGATGACCTTTGACCCAGCAGTGTTTGGGTCCAGAACCAGAGGAGTGTAGGTCACCATGCCCTTCATGTTGCTCCAGATGTTGAAGGCCAGGTTGCCCAGATGTTTGGCCTGGTCTATCAGAGCTCCTGAGGGCAGCTGTGGATCCTCCAGCAGGGGGCAGCGCTGGACTCTTTCCACTGCAGCCTTGTAGTTGTGCAGGAATGAGACGTCTGCAGCTCTCAGCTCCTCCTCTGTGGCTCTGACTGTGTCTGAAAGAGCTGCTATCTCTCTGCTCAGAGCCTCCATCTTCTCCTTCATCATCCCTCTCTTCTGCTCCTCTTCCTCCCTCAGTGCAGCCAGCCTGGCCTCCTCTTCCTCTGCCAGAAACTGATGAAGCTTCTTGAACTGCTCAACAATCTGCCTCTCTGTGTGTCGGGCCTGGACCTTCATGTGTTCTGCTGTCTGATCAAACTCCTCTTTAACTTCCTTCTTCATCTCCAGTTTCCTCTTTAAAGGCTCCAGAGATGTTTTCAGTTTCTCTCTGTGTTGCTGAGCAGCTTCATCGATGGGCCTGAATCTGTGCTTGGAGTGTTTTTCTGAATCTCTGCAGACGAGACAAACTGGCTGCTGATGGTCCAGACAGAAGAGTTTGAGTTTCTCAGAGTGCAGAGAGCAGAGATCCGTTGGGATTCTCTGGTCTCTCTGCTGTAGGAATGATTCACACAGGTTCTTCAGAGCCAGATTACGAGGAGGATCTTTGGTGAATGATATGGTCTTACAAACTGGACACTCTGTTGCTGGTTTCTCTCTCCACCAGTTCTTCAGACACTCCCTACAGAAGCTGTGACTACATGACAGAACAACCGGATCCGTAAAGACGTCCTGACAGACCGGACAGCAGAGATCCTCCTCTGATCTGGAAGCCATTTTGTCTCTGAGTGAAGCTGAAAACACAGAAGGTCCAGTCAGTCTCGGCTCCCTCCCTCCTCTACTAACTTCCCTCAAAGTGACTCTGAGTGTTTTGGTCCAACTCACCTTCAGTGTGAGCAGCTTGAAGCAGCAGAGCTGGAGGTTTCCACTTTTCCCTCCTGCAGCTGGACTCACTCAGAGGAAGCTGCTAGTTTGGTCTGAAGGTGGATCTGATCGACTCTCTGCAGGAACCAATGATGAGAAACTGATTCCTGATTGGTTCAGGTGTGTCGGTTAGTGGGCGGAGCTTAAACCTATTAGACCTGCTGTTTCACTTTCCACTGAGGAGCAGAACACCAGAACAAAACCTGAAGTGCTGTGAATGAAATCCACCAATCCCAGAATGTTTCTGTGAACGTTTCACCTCCAGCTTTCCTCTAATCTTCGTCTTCTTCGTCTCCTCTTCCTCACAGCTGATTGGATCAATCATCGGTCGCCAGGGAACCAAAATAAACGAGATCCGGCAGGTGTCTGGGGCTCAGATCAAGATCGGCAGTCAGATCGACAGCAGCAGCGACCGCCATGTGACCATCACCGGCACGCCGATCGCCATCAACCTGGCTCAGTATTTAATCACCTCATGGTAAGAACCAGCAGACTGGGAATCCTCTCAGAAAACCAGTTCAGGTCCAGTTTGAAGACTTCAAACCAGCAAGTGGACAAATCAGCAACAAGCTTCAGGGATAAAGTGGGAAATGTTGGACGAAATGTTTGGTTAGTTTCTTTCAACAGTTTGTTTGATTACTGCTGCAGGATCCAAACCGAACAGAACCGTTTGGAGGAGTCAGTCCGGCTGAGGCTCCTCAGACGGTCGGTTGTTAGTTTTCAGTAATAAACTGAACTGAGGTTTTCATTCAGGAACTGAGAACTGTCAGACGGTTTCCTCCAGGGCTGGAGGGGAACCGGACAGAAATGTGTTCTGCAGAAGTATTCGGCCCCTTTGATTCTCCCTGGGGGCCGAATCAAGGCTCTGAACTTTTCAGGCTTTGAACATAAAGATCTACATTTTTATTATTTTGTGAAGAATCAACAACAAGTGGGACACAATCATGAGGTGGAACAAAATTTATTGGATATTTTAAACTTTTTTTTAACAAAAACTGCAAAGTGGGGCGTGCAATATCATTGGGCCCCTTACATTAACACTCTGTAGCGCCACCTTGTGGTGTGATTACAGCTGCCAGTCCTTTGGTTTTGTCTCCACCAGTTTTGCCCGTTCAGTGAGGTTGGATGGAGAGTGAACAGCAGCTTTCAGCTCTTTCCACAGATTCTCCATTGGATTCAGGCCTGGACTTTGACTAGGCCATTCTAACACCTGGATATGTTTATTTGTGATCCGTTCCATTGTAGGTTTTGCTTTATGTTTGGGATCTTTGTCTTGTCGGGTGATAAATCTCCGTCCCAGTGTTTAGCAGGTTTTCTTCAGGATGGTTCTGTATTCGGCTCCATCCATCTCCTCTGACGCTGCAGAAGAAAAGCAGCCCAAACCATGATGCTGCCACCACCATGTTTGATAGTGGGGATGGTGTGTTCAGGATGATGAGGTGTGTTGCTTTTACACCAAACTTATCGTTTTGCGTTGTGGCCAGAAAGTTCCCTCCGACCAGAGCTCCTCCTTGTGTCTCCCAGGCGGCTTGTGGCTTTAAACCAGACTTTTTATGGCTTTCTTCTTCTTGCCACTCTCCCATAGAGGCCAGATTTGTGTACCACTGATTGTTGTCCTATGGACAGACTGTCCCACCTGAGCTGCAGATATCTGCAGCTCATCCAGAGTGGCCCTGTTGGCTGCATCTCTGATCAGTCTTCTCCTTGGTCCAGATGAAGGTTTAGAGGGACGGCCGGGTCTGGTAGATTTGGTCTGATGCTCAGAGCTCCTTCAGATGCTTAAAGGTTGGGAAATCTGTTTGAATCCAAATCCAGCTTTAAATTCTCCATAACAGCATCTGGGACCTGCCTGCTGTGATCCTTGGTCTCCATGATGCTCTGCACTTTAAACAGGCCTGAGCCAATCACAGAGCAGGTGCATTTATACAGGACCTGATTACACAGGCAGTCATTCAGGAAACCAAACTGAACGTCTGGACTGAGTTTGCTGCACTGAAAGTAAAGGGGCCAATCATATTACAGGCCCCACTTTGCAGTTTTTTATTTGTTAAAAAAGTTTAAAATATCCAATAAATTTCGTTCCACCTCTTGATCGTCTCCCACTTGTTGTCGATTCTTCACAAAATATTAAAAATTTTAGATCTTTATATTTGAAGCAGCAAAAGGTTGAAAAGTCCAAAGAGGCTGAATACTTTGGAGCGGCTGTGTTTCCTGCATCATGTCCAGAGAAACACAAACAGAAAGGGCTGAGCTCAAAGCACAGGGCTGCAGAGGATCTGTCAGATCAGACTCTCATCTTTCTCTGCAGTCGGATATTTCAGGATCGATCCTCATGCAGCTGCAGCGATGATAAAACCGGCTCACAGGTTTGTCAGCATTTGTCTCATTTTAACTGAAATATTCAACAGAAACAACTTTTAGCTGAACCTTTAGTTGTTCAGAAACGTTGGTCCAGCTGCCTGTAGGTCCGGTCGGCCCGAGCGGCGCCACAGCAGCAGAAATGTCTGGAGGATTCTCTCTGATCACAAAGTCTGATTTATTATCAGCTCATCATTTTTACTAGACTTTGTTCTTTCCTTCCCCTGGTGAAATGAAAAACTTTAAGGCATCACATGACAGTTCACTACAG
Organism: Poecilia mexicana; assembly: GCF_051168715.1. Classification (NCBI taxonomy): domain Eukaryota; kingdom Metazoa; phylum Chordata; class Actinopteri; order Cyprinodontiformes; family Poeciliidae; genus Poecilia; species Poecilia mexicana. Next base: position 30,248,673 of record NW_028263374.1, on the reverse strand, counting down.
TAAATATGAACAAATGATAATAAAAAATGTTTTTATAATCCATAAAAAACAGCAGTAATATTATAAATATCATATTTGTCTTTAAACGTCCTCAGTGCCTGAAAACCCTTCAGATCACATCCTGTTTCTCTTCCTCACTAAAATGTGCTGCATCATTTCTGCAGCTTGAAGCTCCGTTCAGGAACAGGTGGAGCGTCTTCATGAAACGACCTCAGACTGGCCGAGACGTGGTTGACTCAGACTTTAAAGCAGACCTGATCGTATAACTCATCCGTCTACAATCAAACCACATCTCCACTCAGCTCTTTACTCAACACTTGGAAGTTTTTTCTCTGCTGAATAAATTAAAAATCAAATAGTTTCAGTTGTTTGAAATGTTCTGAAAACGTTTCAGACCCAGTTCTGCTGGGTGCTGAAGGTTACGCCACATCAACATGCTGGATGACCTTCAGGTCTGTTCAGTGGCTAATTGGGACAAAAATCAGTTTGGAAGTTCGAATATGTTGGTTCTTTCCAGACAGTCTGTTGGTGTGAGGATGGTTGTTGGTCCTGTGTGTCTGTGACGGACTGTCGGCCGGTCCAGAGCAGACCTGACTGATGGACACGCGGTCGTTGGTAAGTGGGGACGGATGGAGACAGATGGACTTTGGCACCAAGTTTAAGGCGTTTTTTCCTGAAATTTATCGGTTCAGTTCTGTTTGTTCAAGAACAAAAGCCAACGGTGACGATGTGAAGCTCTTTTCATCGTTCTTCCTCCTTTTCCAGGGTAAACAGTGAATTTCTCAGATCCGCAGTGAAACGTTTCTGCATCATGAGTGATGAGCTGCCATGCTAACGTGTCTGTGATGGTTTTGTTTCCTCCTCCCTAAGCCCCCTCCCAAGCCATCACCCCAACTTATACAGCACACCCCCCATCCGTACAGCGAACCCCCTACAATAATCTGTTGCAACCTCCAGCAAAACACACCTGATTTTCTGTTCTGTCAGTTTTTCATTTTTCGCTCCAAAAAAATCCTGTTTGGTTCCGTTTTGGTTCACATTCAGTTTTTACTCGTTTTTTTTAACATGTCTTTTATTTGACCCTCTAACCCTTCTCCATCCGCCCCCCCTCCTGCCCCGCCCTCCTGACCCCTGTGCTCCCTCCACCCTCCCTCCTCCACCTCCTTCCTCCAGTTTAGAGACCGCCAAATCCACCGCCCAGTCCTCCTCCATGTCGTCTCCCGTTGACCTGACCATGAGCTTCACCCAGCCCGCCCCCCCCGCCTCCGCCTCGTCCTCCTCCTCCTCCCCCCTGGCAGCGATGGGTGCTGCACTGCCCCACGCTCCGATCCTGGGCGCCCCCTACGCCCTTCCCCTCTCCAGCCTCCTGGGAGTGAAATCCATCCCCTACCTGGCACTGTCCACCCCTCCCGCCTCCGCAGCAGCAGCGGCGGCGGCGGCGGCTGCCGCCATCGGCGCGCCGGTGATCCCGAGCTCGGTGCAGACGGCGGCCACGGCGGCGGTTCCCGTCCCGGCTCACGCGGCGGCCGCGTTGGCGTCCTACACGGCCAAGATCTCATCGTCCGCCAACGGGATGAAGAAGCCGGAGAGACAGAAGTTTTCTCCGTACTGATGAAGGAGGACGGCCGTCTCTGCGGTGGCTCCTGGGCTGCTCTTCAAACTGCAAGGGCCTCTGAACTCTGTCACTTCCTGTTTCCATCTCTCTCTTCCTCTCCTGACTGCTAGCAAAGATCACTGTGGGATTATTGGAACATGCATGATTTATCTAAATAATACCGATTCTGTGAAGCCAACAGCGATCAGTGAAGGTGAAGTGAAATCGTTTGGTGACGTTGAGTCCGGTTCCGCCGGACCGCAGCAGATTTAAAACGCTCATCATAGTTTCAGAGTTAAACCAGCTGAACCTGCTGGTCATCTTCACTGATGACAAGAAGGATCCTTTAAACCTGACAATCACCAAGTAGCTGCAGGGTTACCTCTCAGGGTCAATGAGTCCGTGGTTCACCCTGTAAATATCCACCGTCACTGGAAAGAAACGATTTGACCGTTATGAGGACGAACCGGGTCAACATTCTGCTCCCCGCTTTTAGCGAAGTCCAGTTTAAAACGAGGCGCTGACCATCATTTAGTGTGTTGATGGCGTTGCTTCGTCCTGGGTTTAAATCCCAGCTGTTTTCCACGTCAATCAGAGACGGTAGCGTTTCTTCAGAGGTCTGAGTGTCTGGGATGGTCGCTCCGAAGTCCAACCGTTTCTGGACATTTCACACACACTCTTTACACTCCACTGACCCACCGAGCCGAGCTCCTGTGAAACCCTCTCACTGCGGCAGATGTCACGGCTTACAGCCGTAAACACGGCAGACAGGAACGGATGTTACCAGTTCAGAGGAGGAAATGATGATTAACAAGATGCAAAACCTCATTTTATTTTCCACGTTACTGGGGAGAAAATCAGCAGAAGCCATCAGAGGGACGTTTTCCCGCCACACCGGACCAGAACCGAGCAGCGGGAGGTCAGGGTTCTGGTTCTCACCGCCTCAGACTAAACGGCTCAAACTGTCCGTCCTGCTGGCTGAACAACCGGCTTCTGGAAGTTCAACAGAGCGGAGACTTTTCCAGGGTTTGTGACAAGAAGAAGAAAAACAACGACGTGATTTTTGCTCCTGCGACATTGAGAATCGTTTCTGTGGGTTCGGCTCGACCTTTAACTCCGTCATCATAATAAAACTGATCGTCACGAGATTCAAACTTTACCAGAAGCATTAAGGGTTAATCACAGTATCTTATTGTCACCACAAGGTGGCAGAAGAGAACCAAACTTACTCCAAACTGCAGGAATAAACGTAGCAAAGAAAGTTTCTGCCTTAAAACATTTTGTTGATGCTTGAAGCGAATCCACACCACTTTCTGCCCGTTTGAACTTTTCCGCTAACAAACAGAAAACCAGTAAAATGTTAGTCTCTCTTTAGTTGGTCCAATCATAGATGAGATGCATTATGTTTAATAAGCCAGCAGCCATCTTGGAGTTTGAGGCTGAGAAGCTTCATGTTCCGGCGACGTCTGAGCAAATCAACCGATGTGAGTTCAGGTTTTGTACGGATGGCAAATCCTGTCATGTTTTTATCGGCCGGCTCCGCCCACTATCGTTTGGCAGCCATATTGAAATCTGAAACTGGAGGAAGTTGTTTAAGGGGGCTACGTAAAATGAATATGAATTATCATCTTTTTATTTGTTTTATCAATATGGTGGTTGATCTGAGAATCCAACAATCTGCTCCTTTACTTCCTGCTTTCTACTGACAGCCATCACATGTTCAGCATCCATGTCAGAATCTGCATCGTTTCATTTTCCAACAATCCCACAAAGTTGAGCTTCTCTCTGGTTTCTCCTCCCTGGTTGGTTTCAGCAGCTCAGAGTCCGGAGGCGGCGGCTGCCTGCAGCCTGTAAAAGCCATAAAGACTTTCCAGCTCTCCTTCTGTCTGTCCTGCTCTTTGTCACACTGTATACTCCTATATTTATTATTAACCGTTATGAAATATTCCCTCAGAGTTTATATCACTGATCACTAACACTGAGCTGACTTTGTATACGATGTAAATGTACTTCCTGCTTCGTGTCTCGTTGGGTTTTCTTGTAAAGATTTTTTTAAGTCTTTTTTCTTTCAATTAATTCAGATTGATTTAAATTATTTTTTAACTTATTTAGAGAAGTATTACAGCTATGGGCTTAGATGAAATTCTGTTTCCAATATGACTGTAAAACTGTATTATGTTTTTTAAGTGTGTGAACCAATTAACTTTTTCACTGTAACATTGATAATTGTCTGTTTGTGTTGAAGTGTTTCCACTCGTTTGATCCGACTGGATATCAGAACCGAAAACGTTCTGAAATCTTTCCTCTGATTCTGAGCAGAAGTAGAACAAGCAGAACTACGGCAACACAGCGACCCAAAATACTGAACAGCAGGAGGATTTTTACAGATAAACAAAACACACAATAAATGGAATAATACATAAATGAGATTCATGGAGTTTATTAAAAATGGCTGCTAATGACAACATACATTATTTTAAGCAGGACAGAGTGGGTTCTGAAAGTACGGAAAGCCAAAATGATCAAAACTTTGATCACATATTTAAAAACTCTGCTTTTCAGTGGTGTGATAAATTGTCTGAATTCAGATTAAATGGAGACTCAAAATGTGTCTCCACGTTTGAGACCGTCGGCTCGCACAACTTGAACTGGGACTTTTACTTTCTAAACTTCCTAATAAAACAGAGATTGTTCCACAAACAGCAGCCAGATAAACGTAGAGAGAAACATCAATGCCAACAAGCTTTTATTAAAAAGATACAAATAAACCAGAAGCAGCAGCTTTAACAAACATGTTGATATTATTCTACTAATTCTAGTTCTGTAGCAGATTTTCTCTGTTTTTGATTTTTTCTTTAATTTATTCATTTTTCTGGATGAACTGAGGAACATTTCTCTGGATCCTCGCTGCTGCTGCATGTCTGCTTGGCCTCACTAACACACACGCACACAAACACACACACACCAGGCTGCAGCGTCTGGGGATCAAAGCAATACTGAGCAGCTTCAGGTTGAACTGGACGTGTTGCATAAACTTTCTGTTTGTATTATTAACTACTGATGATGATGATGATGATGATGATGATTAACAGGCTCACTTATTTTTATAAAGTCACATCACTTCTTTCTTCTTCCTCTTCATTGTTTCTGTCGTTCCTCCTCCATCTGCATGAGTCTGACTTGAATTGATGTCTATGCAAAAACAGTTCTGAGGTCCAGTTCAGGTGGACCCGGTCTGACCCGGACTGGACCGGCGCTCCTGGTTCAGACTCACAACACATCCGCCCTGAAGACGACTCACCCATCCTGTCTGCGGGACCCGCCGGGTCGCACAACTTTATCTCTATTATTTTATTTTAATCAGAAATCAGAGGTTAGATTAACGGTGCACCGATTTTGGCCTTTGCCAATTTTGTTGTCTGAAATGTTGACTTGCTGAGTTGACAGCAGTCGGCTCCCTGTTGTGAACTGACCTGGTGGGCGGAGCCTCCCTGCAGAGCAGCGGCTGGTTTCAGACCTTTGCTGAAGTGGATCAGATCGGCTTCATGTGAACATCAGCAGGTCCGATCTGTCGGTTCATCCACAGTTTAGATGTTTGCATTACTTTAACCAAAACAGATGCTTTGAATCTTTCGTAATAATTATCGCCTCCTGAAATGATCGAATATCTGACTCAAATCATCTTTGTCAAAAGTAATTTTAAAATTTTTTTATGCAGAAACTGACAACTATTAATAACCTCTTAATGTAAATTAAATGTTAGATTTTCTTTGTTTAGCTGAAGTAAAAACAAAAACACACGCAGGTGAATTTTAAATCTAATGCTCATAAATAGTTCATGCTGTTAAAAATGTTTACGTTTTTAAATCTACATTTAGTGTTTTTTGCTTCTCCATATTAACAGCAGGTTATGATGGTGCTGAAAATCTCAGGTGAGGAGCGAAGCAGCGTCTCCATGAGCAACGAGTCAGAAAATCGGATTTACATCAAACACCTTTTAAACCAGACTGATAAATATTTTCACCCCCTGCTGGGATCAAGCAAACATTAGGATCAAATATTGGAAAAAAAAAAGTAAAAATAAGACGAACAAAAACATCCTTCATGCTATGAATCCTATTTATGTGGCAAAACCAGACCCAACATTTGGCATTTCCTGACCTACAGTTGGCCCGTGCACCCCCGCTTGGAAGTGACCTGATCCTAAAACCTCTCTGAGGATATTTCACTGGTTATAACTTCCTGTAGGTCTGACGCAGACAGGAAGTGGATCTCTGCCGGTGAAGGTGTTGCCTGAGTCTGAACAGCACCACGCGCTCAGCAGCAGCTGAGGACAGTTATGAATATTATTGCACTCGAACATGAAAACTCCATTATGACCAGAGGTTCTGTGAGTCCGGTTCCCGTGTGTCTGGGTCAGCGGTTCTGCTTTCTTCCATCCATGCCATGTTCCAATAAACGAGCACTGAAAGAACCGGTTCCCCTCGTCTCCGTTTGTTCTGTTCAAAGTGTCCAGCTCTGACCAGAAACCCAAACCCAAAGCTGTGGGAGGGGAACCCTGTCGCCATGGCAACGCTACCAGAGACGGACCCAGAGTTTCTGCTTTAGGAAACTCTGAAGGAGAAGAGAAAATGTGAACATGTAATCCTGTCTCTCTGCTACGCTGCAGCTAGCATAGTCTGTCATGAATGCTCAGGCTGGCTAGCATAGCCACCAACAACGACAAGTAAACAATTTTCCTGTAAATGTAAGTTGTGTAAGTTGCATTCAGCAGCGACTACATGAGGTGATTGACAGCACCAATCACCTACTCCAGGCTCCAATTGGCTGTTTTTCCATTATGCTTTAGCAGCTCAAAGAGGAGATCGATGTTTTCAGATTATCTGTTTCATAATAAACTGTAACGGCATGGAGACAGTTTTAACAAAAATGAAAAACATTTTTTAGAAAAGCTACAAGCTTCAGTTTTAATTAACACATGGATATGAATATTTTAGATCGTTTCAAAGATAAGAGAAACAAGAAAGTAGAACACTGATTTTTATATGAAGAGCATTTTATTTATTACAGTATAAAATATAGCTAATTCACAGGATTGAAAAACAAACATTAATATAACCTCCAGTCAGACATTTTAGTGTTTATATTTTATTTTTGTTCAGTTTCTACCAACGCAAAACAGCGATAAAAGAAAAATAAAGTGTTTAGCATCTTTTCATACTGAAGTAATTTGGCACTATATAAATAAAGATGATTTGACTTGACTGACATATTAAAGCACAGAACTTATGTAAAATTTCAGTTTTTGCAAACAGTCTGATGGGTCAGATTTGGCCCTCGGTTCTTGAGCTTGAGACATTACAGCATATTCTTTCCCAATGAATCTCCATGTATTAAAATCACTTTTACAGTTGTTCTTATTTTCAAAGATTTTTTGGCATGACTGACCTTTTATTGAACACTAATTTGACAGGAAATAAAGTGGCGAGTGACTGGAAACCAGGACTCCAACGTGGGCTCAGCTCATGGCGCACCGGCGACCAACTGATACACAACTTATTGTAGAGTTCTTCTCTCCTCTGCTAAAGTCGATAAAGTCTTAGAATCAGCCAGAAATGAACGGTTTCAGTTCAAATCAAGTCAACAGGGCTGTGCATTTCATTTACCTTAAGGAAAAAGTTTAATAATTTGGGTGTTTCAGTAAAATTTGCTTCACTGTGGCTGAACTTCAGCTGCTTCTGTTACGGTGCTGATCATCACTCAGAGCTCTGCTGCCCCCTTGTGGTTAAATATGCCAAGTTCTCACATTTTTACTCTGCATCGACTAAAACCTTCACAAATTACACACAAAATCCCATTTATCACCCGTTTGAACAATCTGAGCTCCGCCTTACTGTCAGACCATTTTAGCAGCACCAGTTATTCTTTAGGAAAGAAAAACTGAATCCTGGCAGGATTTAAATTTTCTGAGGAACTGGAACCAAACTTGGTTACCGTCGCTTTAAAATCTTAATTGTCATAAAAAAAAAAAAAATTTTACTCAAACACATCTGTAGGTAACCGAAAGGTTCAGCATTTTGCTCACTGAACTCACCAAAGTAAACCTGACACAAATCAGGAAGCCCATGGTTGAGTTGCATCACACCTGTTTTGGAAATCTGGGTTGTTGGTGTGTTTATGTAACGATTATGTTGAAATGTTAAATTTGACCTTAGATTAATTTTCCTTTGCTAAACCAACACACTCCACTCTCCATCTAGGCATTGAGCATCAATAATTCTTTTAAAATTTTGACAAAAATCAAAACCAACAATCACAAAGTGCTAGTTTGTCTCATGATGTAACCGTGCCTTAAACTCCTCAACTAACCCCTGACCTTGCAAATATGTGGCAAACATCTGAATCACAAAAACGAGTCTTTTTTTGCATTTAGAATGGATCACAACGTCCAGAATGTCAACTTGCAATTTGTTTTTCATGAAATCTTGGAAATATTCATAAATACTGTCAGAGGTAAAAACTCAATTACATTGTTTTAAAAATAACCAGTATGTGTGCAGCAGCTGCAAAGCCCCTTTGAGCTCACAGGCCAAACCTGCAGCTGCAACACCAGGTTTTATGTATCTAATGAAATGTTCAAGGAACAAATTATGAATATGCAAACAGACATTGGCACATCACAAACACTTAAATTCTTAGTAGGAAAATGGGTTTTAGAAACATCTTTGCAGTCGTTCAAGTGTTCCATATTAAGATCTCTTAATATTCACATGTGAACAGTTTCCGCTGCTGTGTGAATTTTCATGACTTTTTAAATTTGACTTGCTGTTAAATTTTTTCCCACAAACATCACAACTAAATGGTTTGTCTCCTGTGTGAATTCTCGTGTGGATTTTCAAATAGGATTTTTGTCGAAATGTTTTCCCACAAAAATCACAACCAAAAGGTTTTTCTCCTGTGTGGATTCTCATGTGAATGTTCAAACAGGGTTTTCGTCTAAATCTTTGTCCACAAAGCTCACAAGCAAATGGTTTTTCTCCTGTGTGGATTTTCATGTGATTATTGGAATCTGATTTATCACTAAATCTCTTTCCACAAATATCACAATTAAATGGTTTCTCTCCCGTGTGGGCCCTCATGTGACTCTTGAAATGGCATTTATCTCGAAAGCTTTTTCCACAGACGTCACAACCAAATGGTTTTTCTCCTGTGTGGATTCTCATGTGTTTTTTTAAATGTGCTCTTTCGTTGCATCTTTGTCCACAAACATCACATCTGAAAGGTTGTTCTCCAGTGTGGATTCTCCTGTGACTCTCTAAAATTGACTTTCGACTAAATCTTTTTCCACATGTTTGACAACAAAATGGGTTTTCACCTGTATGGATTCTCCTGTGGATGTTCACAGCTGACTTGTGGCTAAATCTTTTCCCACAAAGATCACAGTTAAAAGGTTTGTCTCCTGTGTGGATTCGCATGTGACTGTCCAAAATACACTTACGACTAAATCGCTGTCCACAAACATGGCAACCAAATGGTTTGTCTCCCGTATGGTTTCCCATGTGAACGTTTAGCACTGATTTATCACCAAATCGTTGTCCACAGACCTCACAGCAAAATGGTTTCTCGCCAGTGTGGACTCTAATGTGCCTTTTAAGATGTGATCTTTGGTTAAATCTTTGTTCACAAACATCACAGCTGAATGGTTTGTCTCCAGTGTGGATCCTCATGTGAGTGTTTAGAACCGATTTCTCACCAAATCTTTGTCCACAGAAGTCACAGCTGAATGGTTTCTCTCCTGTGTGGATTCTCATGTGACAATCTAAACTAGACTTCCAACTAAAGGTCTGTCCACAGAGATGACACCCAAACGGTTTCTCCCCTGTGTGGAATCTCATGTGTCTGTTCAAGTTGGATTTTTGTATAAACCTTTGTCCACAAAGTTCACAACTAAATGGTTTCTCCCCTGTATGGATTCTCACATGTATTTTTAGAAGATTTTCCCTCAGAAAGCTCTTGCCACATTCATTACAGCTAAAACATTTCAGATCCATTTGGGATTCCCTTGTTGATTTCAAATTCTTCATTGTATATTTTTTGTTAACCAAACACCTTAAAGAAAAGTCTCCTAGCTGAGAATCAGGACTGTTCAAATTTCCCTCATTTTCTTCACTGACATCCGTATCTGAAGAGCTCCTGTCTGCATTACAGTCCAGGTTCCTACAGTCCTCCTCCTCAGTTTCTAACTTCCCCAGGTCAACTGAATGACTGACTAGAAGATCTGCGTTCCCCGTTTGCTGTGAGGAAACAGGTTTCGCTTCCTCATCTTCCTCAGTCTTCATGATGACTGTGGTTACTGGAAACCAGGTGGCATCAGTCTCCTCCTTCATACTGGGCCAGGGATCCTCCTGCTTCTCCTTTATCTGGAGCGACTCTGGATCCGACAAGTCCCCACCAGGACTCCGTCCTTCAGGAAGCTCTTCCTTAACCAGCAGCATCTGCTGAAAATCTGCAGGCAACAAGGGAAGATCATAATCTGGTACATAGAAAAATGCATAAATAAAATGACGGCTCTATGATCATAAAATGTTTTCTGAAATATGGGGAAGTTTAAAGTGTTTTTCTGAAGAGTCACATTAGTTTTCTTGTTGAGACAAATGTATTTTTGAAGGAACAGGGTCAAAATGGCTCTTTGGTTTGTAAAGATGGCTGACCCCTGGAGAAAGCAATAATTTAAAAAAAAGAATAACAGTATTCCAATTCAGTTGCAATCAGTTTGGGGCAGACAGGATCAAATGGCATCCAAACTGTGGAACAGGCATTTCATGTAGCAAGACTGTAAAAAGAAGAGGCACTGCTGCTGAAGGAACATCTGCAGTACAGCTTCCTAACAGTTGCAGCATTACTAAATTAAGTCAGCTGCAGCTGAATTATCCAACAGCTGCAGCCATAGTTGTTGCATGATGTTAGGGAATCCTCCGATGGTATTATTATTGGTAAATAAGCCTAAAAAACAAAGATTTGCTGCAGTCATCCAAATTCAGGTCAGCAGGCAAACCTTTTACACCTTATTCTGACGAGAACCAACCAACAACTCCATTGCCTAAACCACAGGTGTCAAAACTGTTACGTGGGGTGAAAAAATGTTTTGTTTGTTGTTCCCAAAAATGTAAATTATACTATGAATTGTGTACCTGCTCAATATAAACTAAGCTACAACATTTTAAAGAAAGTAGTCTGACTTTTTGTAGGAACAGGACATGTGGATCACTGTAGAACCAAAACTTAAAAAGTTGTTTTCTCATTTCTCTGTGACAAGACAGGCCATCCGTTTGCTAATTCATTTGGCTTTGATCGCAAAGAAATAGGTAACAATTTTATAGTTTCAATTAGGATGCAAATGTGACCTCAGACCACTTATTATTCATCACAGTTCAGATGAACGGTAATCAGTGGATCTGAGAGAAAGAGAGTTTATAATCCGTTTCAGACCTAGCTGTTACTAGGTCTGAATGCCCGAAATTTGTTTTCCTAATATGTTTATTTCCCTTCACCAACAGCCTGCAAAGAGTGTTTCCCAGTACAGAACACGCATAAAAATACGGTACATATTGCTCATGATCTGCACTGAATGCTGCTCTGCAGACAGGATTGATTTGAAACATAATTTTAATTTGACAACAGAAATGTATTCGTTAATCAGGATTATAACAAAGTTTCATTTTTAACGGGCATTGGCGCAGCCACCTAAACTTTAGAAAAATCTGTAGTTTCGACCGGTTAGTCTAGCACACCGTTACCTATAGATTAGCACAGCTGTTAGCATGCGAGCTGGCTAGGCTACAAACAGAAACACTGATCTCAGTTTGTATTCTTAATAAACTAAATAAATCCTTCATAAACCTTAGATTAACTGGAACCAAACCTTCATACATTTGATATAAGACTTTAAATATACAAACCGAGTCTTTGCAGCCGATCTTCGGGGTTGGAAACAGCCTCCATTTCGTGTTCCTGTTTGAACTGATGTTTCTGTTCCAGCTGGGCTTCAGTTCGTTTCACTTCTGCCCGGAAGTCACAAACTTTCCATCTTCCTGTGTTTTTTTTCGCTCCGGCTGCGGTTCGAAAACAAAAAAACCCCAAAAAACAAACCACCGCGCTCCCACAGCCGCTGTTGTGTTGATGGAGTCCGTCTACGAGACATTTTCTTCTTCTTCTGTTGGTGATTTATACCGAACGGAGCGTTACCGCCACCTACTGGACGGCGGTGAGCATGACTAGAAACATTTCAGTCCCCAAACCTGTTTCTCTGAGCAAAATCCAGTAAAATCCAATTCTCTTAATATAGTTATCCATGTATTGATTAGTAACAGTTATTTATTCTGGAATTCATATATTACCAGGAGATTTTGGAAAGAATGTCATAACTATAATTTGTAATGTTGATTCTAGATTTTCACTAAGATATGAACATTTCTTTTTTGTTTTTATGGAAAGAATACAAACAGGCAGAAGACTGGCATTAATCCAGTCATTATATTCAGCTACATCCCTGTCAAACTTTATTACATTGTGTTTTGTTCGTCACTTTATTTGTATTTGTAGGTTTTCTCAATAACAAAAAAAGTTTCTCTTAGCTAATATAATAAAAAAGTAGCTGACTTTTTCACAGCTAACCATTTAAAGTAATGGCTAATTTCACTCTTTCCTGTTATTTACTGTTAAAAAGCAGAGGAGGGTTTAGTTACATTTACATCAGTAACATTTTATAAGGGATATTCAGTAGCTTTTTCACATTTTAGTAAAAAACACCAACTTGAATAAATGCAAGGCTACTCTACCACCTCTAGTTAATCTGCTGATAAATAAACATTTCAAAAAGTATTTAAGTCACACACTTTTACTGTTGATGTTAAAGTGAGACCTTTAATGTGTACACCAATTTCACTGTTCAAACTGTAGATATTTTTACTGGATGTACTTTGCATCATTTTTACAGATAAATTATTTTAAGTATTGAGTTTAAAGTTTTGTGAAACAGAAAGCAGTTGAAACCACACTAAAGGTCTAGACTTATCATAACCAATTATCGACACCTGCTGTATTACCATGGTATATTTACCAATTACATCTAAAACATAATGTAATATCTGGAAAGTTTGTCAGTCATTTAAAATACCTGAATGTGGACACAATTCCATAGTTGTTTTGTTTTTTTGTATAATTTTTACTAAGTAAATCAGATGTTATGATCAGTTAGTTCAAACATTTCCTGGCTGCTCTCCCAAGCAGGACCACATCCAAATCCTACATCTGTCAATGAGTGATCAGAAAAGGTTTTATTCCCAAGTTGGTGCATACAAACATGCATGAGATGTTTATATGTACCGGGAAAAAAAAACAAAAAAAAAATATTCATAGTACTGATTCCTGGCTGTGAACAGGTCACTATAACGTGTTTTCTTAATAGCGATGGACCAATGGTGACCTCTGGTTTTTCTGTCCTTGTGTTGGGTGTGTGGACACCGCAGTCTCAAACATCTGAGGAAATTCCTTTGAGAAGATCAGAGCTGCTGTTTGATCACTCAGATCTCCATCGGTAAGATTTTTGCTTTACCCACCGTGATGAAGAGAGGAAACATCTTGTCAGTGAAGGTGTGTGTAAAGGTGTGTATGTGTGTTAGTATTCAGATCAGAGAACGACAGCTTTCCTCCATCATAGTCCAGATTCATTCTGATCCTCTGGAGTTTCTTCCACACTGATAGATCTATCAGAGGAGCAGGTAGAACACATGCTGAGTATTGCTCAACAATCTGCCTCTCTGTGTGTCGGGCCTGGACCTTCATGTGTTCTGCTGTCTGATCAAACTCCTCTTTAACTTCCTTCTTCATCTCCAGTTTCCTCTTTAAAGGCTCCAGAGATGTTTTCAGTTTCTCTCTGTGTTGCTGAGCAGCTTCATCGATGGGCCTGAATCTGTGCTTGGAGTGTTTTTCTGAATCTCTGCAGACGAGACAAACTGGCTGCTGATGGTCCAGACAGAAGAGTTTGAGTTTCTCAGAGTGCAGAGAGCAGAGATCCTTTGGAGCATTTTGGATTTTCTGTTGTAAGAATGATTCACAGAGTCTCTTCAGAGTCAGACTAACTGGAGGATCTTCTCTGTCAGATCTTTTCCTACAAACAGGACATGAACATCCAGGTCTTGCTCTCCAGGAGTTCTTCAGACATTCCTTACAGAAGCTGTGGCTGCATGACAGAACAACCGGATCAACAAAGACTTCTTTGCAGACCAGACAGCAGAGCTCCTCCTCTGATCTGGCAGCCATTTTGTGTCCGGGTGAACCTGAAAAAGCAACAGATAATATGTTAAAACAGGAGTTACAGATTAATATGCATCATGTTGCTTAAAATATTCAGGAACTACTTGAAGTGAAAAAGTAGGGTTGTCAAAATATTAAAACCTCAAATTTGATTACTCTTATTTTCAGTATTTATATGATTCACTGTGATAGCTCTTCTGGTTTAGCTCTGAGCTGCTGTGAAGCAACTCCTATGCCACCAACAAATTCCTGGGGTAGGGGGACATTTTGACACAATACTACTGTCACATGCCGAGCCCAACATTTCATTCCTACGTGGAGAAACGGCATCGACCAGGGCAGCTATGCGGGGTCCTTCAGCTCAGCACATCGGCGGTAGCTAGCAGCCAACAGAAGTTAGCCACCAGATTACATTAAACGGGTTTTTCGTTTAATGTAAAAACTCTGATTCGTCCCTGCAGAAAGTTCCTTTACTTACATAAACCTTAAGTCCTGGGCTGTTTTCAGTCTCCGTTGTTCCAGACCGTCCGAGTACCTTTGGAGAATATTGTGTTTCCTGGTTCTTCTTCTTTTCTATAATGGCGGATCGCAAACAACTCTAGGATGCATATCACCTGTACATGAGTGTGAAGCAGCATTAACTTACATCCATTAAATTATGTTTTTTCGATTTCTTATCATGAAGATAAATCCGTAATGCTTTGTTTACTAACTGAATCAGATGTTAATCAAATAATCAATAGTGGAGTTGCCCATTTTCCCAATTTTTTTTTTTTGCTTGACTAAAATTTCTCAGCTGCTCTGCCAAGCTCCGTTTAGAACAGGGGTGTCAAACTCATTTTCACAGAGGGCCACTTCAGCATATTGGCCCCCCTCAACGGGCCACATTGATGGTACAGATCAGGAGTGCATCCCTGCTAAAACACCCCAGACAAAAGGTTGACTTCCCTCATTCAGTTCTGTAGAGGCTTATAATGACTCAATGGTCCAGGTGTGTTAGAGAAGGAATGCATCTAAAGCTGCAGATGGTAGCTCTGGAAAACTAGACTTGGGCAGCCCTAGCATAAATGTATAAAATACAATGTTAAAAACAAATTAAACACCTCATATTGTTAAATAACTGATTTTATGTATTGAAGTTTTAAATATTACATTTGAGTTTCCATGGATGTAAAATTACTGCTCAGTTTAAAAATTACAATATTTAAATCAGTGTTTAAAGGTGAGCAAACAAATAATAAAAACAATCACATGGGCAGACATTATAGACTTTACGCAAAGATTTAGTCTCAGGTAACTGAAACCAATTAATTAAAAAAATCCTTTCTGAATATCATCTCATGGTCTCTGAACTAAATGCGTCTTTCTGACCGGAGCTGACAGCGTGTTGAAGAGTTATGGACCGGACGCTTTGGAGCGTCTGGTTAGGAAGCGCATTACAAACCTTTGGTTGAAATGGCGCGTTAAATTCAAGTCTCCATTCCAGACCAGAGAAAACTAAAGAGAATGCAACGTTGTGTTAATCCATTTGAGGAGCCGGCAGTTTATCTTGAGGAAATAAATGATGCAAAAGTTAATAAGACTGTAACATGCGCAGTCTTTGAAGAATTAGAAACTGGTGGGAGTAACTCATCCAGTGGATTTAACAAATGGAGCCTTCTGGGTTCACCCTTGTTGACCTTTAGTAAACACCTGTGATGAATAGAACATATTAAGCCTGTTTCTGTCTGGTTTTGAACCAGAGACCTTTTGTGTGTAAAGCAAACGTGATAACCACTACACTACAGGAACTCATGCTGGTTGCAGTGTTCCTGGTAGATGATCCACATTTTGTTAGAGACTAACGTCAACGATGGGCATGGAACAATGTCAAATACTTACAGATCCTCTCAGTAACTTGGTGAACAAACTGTCAGACTTATACTTGTGCCCAATTTCACATTACAGTCCATAAACTAAGCCTGGGATCAAAAAATTGTACTGAAGATGTCATTAGCAGAGACAAATGGTTCTACAGAGACTTGGCTAAATGGCTATAAAATAAAATCAATACTTACAAATAAAAGATGGTTCAAAAATAAAATTAACACATTAAAATAAAAAGTATCTCTGGAAAATAAAATATTATGTATGTTGTTTTGAAAAACATTAAGCACTTTTATCAAATCTACATTGTGGTAAGATCATGTAAGTTCTTCTTAAATCCATGGAAACTCAACAATTTGTAAGGTAGGTGAGTTAGCTCAGCAGGTTAGAGCACCGTGCTGGTAATGCTGAGGTCAGCGGTTCAAATCCCGTATGGGGCAATTCATGTGTAAGGTCTTTCAGACAATCAACACTTCAATATAAACAAGGGTTCAAAAATAAAATCAACGCTCTACAATAAATAAGGGTTCAAAAATAAAATCAATACTTAAAATAAAAAATCAATGGAAACCACACACAAAAAAAATCCTGGTAAAAGGTTACACCGGACTGCACAGGGTTGATCTGTTTGGATCAGACAGATCCAACTGACTGATGAATTACCACAGATTTTTCTGCAGGTGGGAACCAGGAGGAAGTTGTTCAGACCCCAGTGGGTGAAGTGATGCTAATTTAAGTGAAGTCGCTTAGTTTAATTTATTAAGTTATTGGGGCCTCAGTCAGTGGTTTTTGTCACTACAAGAAAAATGTAGATACATTTATCTGCTTAATCTGTAATGATTCACGGTGAATATTAACTAAACCACATAAAATGCGACTAATATGATTGTAATTTCACGGATAAAAATGGTACATGACCGATTTTTTTTTATGTTGCCGGTCAAGATAAGGATAACAAAAAAAGTCTAGCGCCACCTGCCGCCCTGATACCAACTCACACACATCTTCATTCAGTCTTACTTGTAAATCGATTTTTCTTTTCTTGGACGTTTTGATGTTAGCTTGTCGATGTCTCAGTTTTATTCGCTGGGAAAATCAATAAGCAGCTTGAGGTGACTCTGCTGCTCTCTAGTGGCGAGAAGCCGTAATGTTGGCTGGCAACAATCGGAATGCATTGTGGGAGATGTAGTTTGTAGTCAATTCTGCTCAAAACCTATTTTTAGTCAATCATCGGCCCATAAAATGCTGTGGCCCGCAGGCCTTGAGTTTGACACATGTGGTTTAGAGGAATGAAGACTGGAGTACATCAAACAGACCACACATCTGTTGGTGCTTGATTAGAAATAAAGATTTATTGGTCAAGATTGCAAATACAAATCTACATCAATGCACATGTTCATGAGTCACCAAATTTTAAGCAGACAGTCTGGCATAAACAGTCTGTAGCTCCATCTGGATGGTGAAAGTGTAAACAGTTTGTATCCAGGATGTGTGGGGTCTGCAGAGATGTTGGCTGCCCTCTTCCTGACCTTAAACCTGTACAAGTCCTGTATGGAGGGAAGGTCAGCCTTGAAGATCCTCTCTGTAGAAAACAACCAGCTGATCATTCAGATCATCTCCAGTTTCCTGTTTGAAACACAGTTTAAACCTGACCAGTAAGGTTTCATTTGCAGTTTGAATTCTTCATGCTGAGGACATCAGAGCTGATGTTTGCTTACTGAGATCTTCATCGGTAGGATTTTGAGAGGATCTTCAGCGTTGAAGAATGGAAACATCTTGTCAGTGAAGGTTTGTGTGAAGGTGTGTATGTGTGTGTTAGTATCCAGATCAGTGAACATCAGTTTTCCTCCGTCCCAGTCGAGATTCACTCGAATCCTCTGGAGTTTCTTCTGGACTGAGAGAACTGTGAAAGGAGCTGATGGAAACCCTGCTGAGTATTTACCTTTATAGAGCTGCATAACCAACAATCCAGACTCCACCTTTCCCTTCCTCTGGACAGACTCAGCCAACAGACCAAACATCCAGCCTTCACTGTCTCCAACATCAACATACCAGCTGTGGTTCCCTGAGTTAAAACCCTCAGAGCTCAGGACAGACCACGAGTAACCAAACCTCTCTGGATTATCAGGAAACTGCTGTTCGTCTCCTAAAGTCAAACTGGTCAGATCTTCAGACAGGAATAGTTTTCTGAGTTCTTAGCCAAATATGAACCAATTAAGTCTCCAGAGATCTGTCTGTACAGCGTTCAAGAACCAGAACAGAACAAAGTGAGGCGCCTTTTAGTCTCTATTCTCCTCAGATCTGGACCAAACTGCCTGAACACCTCAGATGTTTATATTCTGAGGCATTTGACATATTGAGTCCGCTATTTAAATCAAACCTTGATGAATATATTTTAGATGCTTACCCCTGAATTTCTTGCAAAGCATTTTGAAATCTTTTCTTTGTGATGGTATGAGATGAACTGACCTTGCCAGTCTAAGCTTCACATCATGCACATCATGTCACATTCAGTTTCTGGCTTACGAAACTAATCTGAAAACATGATCAGTCAGATCACCTCCAGTTTCCTGTCTAAAACCACAGAGTTTAAATTAGGGCTGTTGTAAACGAATATTTTAGTAATCGAGTAATCTATCGATTATTCTTACGATTAATCGAGTAATCGGATAAAAAAAAATTACAAAATGAAATATTGGTAAATCTGGCATAATACCGGTGTTACTATCAGATATCAATATCAGTCCAATTTTTCATATTTGAGCATCCCTAACAGTTGCTTTTTTGTAGTTTAGAAAACTAACCTGTAACAATAATAGCTCACTTTCTAAGTTAACCAGGAGAAAAGTTATAGAAAAATCTGAAATTCTATTGAATTTAATAACAAAGAGGCAGGCTCACAAATATACTTATAAAAATGTCTACAATCCAGCTTTTAGTTTAATCTTCAGTGAGTTTAATAGATTAATTAAACTCACCTTCCCACCTAACCTGTCACGCTTTGGGTTTGAAAATACGGGAAATGCCGCCTGGAGTGGGAGGAGAGGGCGAATGAACGAACATGGGGTGGAGGGGAGGAAATAGACCAGCGGACTGACGAACCGTTAGACCGGGGGACGAACACGGGGGGAAGCAATACGGGATATTTACGACACCTTCACTGGTCACACTCAGAAACTCATCTACCAGCCATGTACGATGCGCTCCGCCACCCGTTTCTTCAGACCGGGATATGAAATTTATTGTGCGGTTCGTCGGTAAAGCTACATTTACACGGTAAGCATCAGCTACTCAGCCGCCCGCCCTGTTCAGGCTATCCGCTCACCTCAGCGCTCTTCCCGCCGTTCGCTTTCAACCAGCAGCCCCGGAGGAGAAATGCTGCCGTACTCCAGGCATTCCCCCAGTCATTTTAAGGATGCTTATTGGTTCCCCAAAAACGATAAAAAGTCGGGCATTATCATCAATCAATAAAATCCCCACGGGCCAATCTTGAAGATTGGACTTTATGCCGCTGAGACTTAGCTTTTGTCAACAACTCAGAGGCGGAAGTGAGAGCTCCGCGCAACGCAAATGAAGTCCCGGCCGGAACACGGTGCGCTAACTAATAAAACATAAATTAACGAAGCTTCGAGGCAGGTAAATTTTCCTCGAGGAATTTTAGTAATGGAGGTACTCGAATCATTCGAGGAATCGTTTCAGCCCTAGTTTAAATTTCATCAAGAAGCTTTAACTTGGACAGAGCTGCTGTTTGTTCACCGAGATCTCCATGGGCAGGATTTTGACGTTGGTACAGACAAAACACGGAAACATCTTCTCACTGAAGGTGTGTGTGAAGGTGTGTATGTGTGTGTTAGTATCCAGATCAGTGAACGACAGTTTTCCTCCGTCCCAATCCAGATTCACTCGGATCCTCTGGAGTTTCTTCTGGGTTGGGAGAACTGAGAGACGAGCTGAAATCCGTGCTGAATATTTACCTCCATAGAACTGTATAACCCAAAATCCAGACTGTATCTTCCCCTTCCTCTGGGCAGACTCTGCTAACACACCCAGCAACCAATACTGACCGACTCCCGCATCAACATCCCAGCTGTGGTTCCCAGAGTTAAAACCCTCAGAACCGAGGACGGACCACTCTGGTCCAAACCTCTCTGGATTATCAGGAAGCTGCCGTTTCTCTCCATACGTCCCACTGGTCAGATTTTTAGACAGGAAGAGTCTTGACCCAGCCGTGTTTGGGTCCAGAACCAGAGGCGTGTAGGTCACCATGCACTTCATGTTGCTCCAGATGTTGAAGGCCAGGTTGCCCAGATGTTTGGCCTGGTCTATCAGAGCTCCTGAGGGCAGCTGTGGATCCTCCAGCAGGGGGCAGCGCTGGACTCTTTCCACTGCAGCCTTGTAGTTGTGCAGGAATGAGACGTCTGCAGCTCTCAGCTCCTCCTCTGTGGCTCTGACTGTGTCTGAAAGAGCTGCTATCTCTCTGCTCAGAGCCTCCATCTTCTCCTTCATCATCCCTCTCTTCTGCTCCTCTTCCTCCCTCAGTGCAGCCAGCCTGGCCTCCTCTTCCTCTGCCAGAAACTGATGAAGCTTCTTGAACTGCTCAACAATCTGCCTCTTTGTGTGTCGGGCCTGGACCTTCATGTGTTCTGCTGTCTGATCAAACTCCTCTTTAACTTCCTTCTTCATCTCCAGTTTCCTCTTTAAAGGCTCCAGAGATGTTTTCAGTTTCTCTCTGTGTTGCTGAGCAGCTTCATCGATGGGCCTGAATCTGTGCTTGGAGTGTTTTTCTGAATCTCTGCAGACGAGACAAACTGGCTGCTGATGGTCCAGACAGAAGAGTTTGAGTTTCTCAGAGTGCAGAGAGCAGAGATCCTCTGAAGCTTTTTGGATTTTCTGCTGTAGGAATGATTCACAGAGTCTCTTCAGAGTCAGACTAACTGGAGGATCTTCTCTGTCAGATCTTTTCCTACAAACAGGACATGAACGTCCAGGTCTTGCTCTCCAGGAGTTCTTCAGACATTCCTTACAGAAGCTGTGGCTGCATGACAGAACAACCGGATCAACAAAGACGTCCTGACAGACCGGACAGCAGAGATCCTCCTCTGATCTGGAAGCCATTTTGTCTCTGAGTGAAGCTGAAACAGCAGCAGAGAAAATGTTCAAGAAGGAAGCCAGTTTCCTTTCTGCAAAAATTTCAGTATATTATAGAAAATGTGGCTTTTCTTACTATGAAAAGTCGGCAATCCCTCTGAACTACTAAGGTTTTTAAGAAAACAGCCAATTTCATTCATCATTAATAGATCGATAAGATCTTTATATTAACTCATTAACCAATCACTCGAATCCCTAAAGTCCAACCTTAATTTCATTTGGACAAACAGCTGCCATTTTATTAGAATAATTGATGTAATTAAATTTTGATAGGAGAGATCAAATACGATTGATTTTAATCCAGTGACTCAAGTGGTTGCAAAATTTCATTAAAACAAAATATGGAAATCTTAAATTTTATTTAAATGAAGCACATGAATGTTGTAGTAACAAAAAAGTTCAATCTTCATAGCAATATGTTAATGGTTTAATTTAACACTTTTCAGGTTAAATTAAATTTCAGGTTTTCAAATATTTCATATAGATTTAAAGAAAATTTTTGTTTTCGTTATTTATTGAACAATCTGTCTAAAATGTCAGCTGATAAAGGCCGTTTTGATATGTAAGGATAATAAAAATGACTGAATAAATAAAATAAATAAAACACACTGTTGTTTTTGTTATCAAAAAGAAATTAACACGAAAAGATCAATAACTAAAAACCTGCTGACCAGGTCAGTTTAGCTTCGCTGTGTATCCTCGAGTTAAAACTACGAAGCTGAAGTTCGTTTCCGAGTCCAGCTTCCGAATCGGCAAAAGGCTAAAGGGCGATTCCACCTAATTTTTCCACTCCCTTTCACATCTTTAGTCGACTCGAGTTTAAAAACTACAACAACTAGACACTTCAAATCTGGACTGGATTATTCTTCTCTAATAGCATAATATTTATAACCATGTTTGGGATTTGTGAAACCTTTTTCTGATTTGTGAAACTTCAAAAAAGGCTGATTTCACCACTTTTTAAAAATCTTTGTCACACGTGATCTGCTCCAATTCCAAATCTACAACACCTAGACTCTTCAAACCTGGACTAAATTATTCTCAACTAACAGCAGAATATTTATAACAATGTTTGTGATTTGCGAAACTTCACTAAATTTTAGATGACTATGCACACTAGTTCCATGCAGTTTTCTTTTTTTCAAATTCAAATTCAATTCTAATTCAAAATCACTTTATTAATCCCAATGGGAATTAAATGTTGGTGTAATTCACTAGTTCTTCAAAGAGTTATTGTAGATGGTGGTGGCTGTTGGAGGGAAAACTCTTCTGCAGCAGTCTGTTAAGTGAAGTTTCACAAATCATAAAAAGGTTTCACAAATCCCAAACATGGTTATAAATATTCTGTTGTTAGAGCAGAATAATCCAGTCCAAGTCTGAAGAGTCTATAAATTGTAGTTTTGGAATTAGAGCAGTTCTAGTGCAACCCAGATGCAAAAAAGTGGTCAAATCAACCTTTATTGAAGTTTCACAAATCATAAATATGGTTCTAAATATTCAGAATAATCTAGTGCATGTGTTGCAGTTTTAAACTTGAGCCGATTAAAAATGCTGAAGGTAGTGAAAAAGTAGGTGGACTCGCCCTTTAGCCATTTCCCGAATCTTCAGTAAACAAACTCAACCGTCCAGAGAAATACAGCAGAACGAGTTGGACTTTAACCAACAAAAGCAGAACCGTTCAGATATATTCAGACTGTAAAAAGCTATAATACTTGATAACAACCAGAAAACGGCTTACCTCTGACAACACACTTTCATAAATAAAGGCTACAGACCTGGACGCTGCCGTCCGCGGGTCCTTTACCGCCTGTCTTTCTTTTTCTTGATGTTTTACTGGCGGTTGGCAAAAATTTAAACACGGCGTCTTGCGTTTCTTCTTTTGGGTTTCAATGGCGAATGGCAAACCATCTTAAGATGCGTTTACCGCCACCTAGCGTGTGTGATAAATTCCCTCATGTCTGTGTTTTACATTAGTAGAACTGTTGGCTATTCAACCCGAATATGATCTAATACCACGAATATGACGTGGTAGCAGGTCTGAAAATTAATAATTATCCATGAAGGTGAACGTTCATAAAAAAGTTCACATTTTTACAAGAAAAATGGGTAATTTAGTCTTAAGTAGTAAGAAAATCATAATTTTCCAAGATAAAAGGCAAAAGGATTCAAGAGCATTAATTAATAATAATTTAAAAAATGTATCATATTAAAACTAAGTTATTCCCTGATATTATGAGGTCTGTAATTTGTAAGGAAAAAACTCCAGACATTAGTGGCACAAACATACCATTGACATGTCAGAAAATATCTTCTCTATATCCCTGACAAGGTTTTTCTTTTAGTAATTTTAGATGTTATAATGCCAGAATATCTTTTTATTTTAAATGTTTGCCTTTAATTGTGGAAAATTAAGTTTCTTGTAATTTCTGACACAGAATGTCCAATTTTTTTTCTAGTAAATGTAAAGTTAATTTCTGAGTTGTTTTTACAGAAATGTTTATTCCTCAGTGGATAATTTTTTTGTTTCATCTACAACAAAGAGTTTCCTCCATATTTTCCCTTATATTGAGGATCCACCCCCCAATATCTTCCTCAATTTATTTACCTTAAGAACAAAAAATAATGTTTTTGAACAAAATGTCATTAATTTTGGACCAAATTAATGATATTTACTTCTTTAATTTAGTCCAAAACATTTGTCTTTTGTAATAAAGTTGAATTTTTCTTTTACCAGCGTTTAAACATTTAACAAATTTTATACATTAAACAATCTGATTTGTGTTCTTTAAACTTTTGAGCTATTGTCTTCAGGTAAAAATAAGTCTTCAGAGAACTTTTATTGTTATTACCTCTTAACACTTTAAATCACGTATCAAACTCACAGCTCCAGACTCAGTTTTACAGTTGAGTTTTTAAATTTTATCAGATCAAATCAGCAGTGTTGTATAACACATTGCATGAAGGTGAAAATACATTTCATATTTAATTTAAAGAGGAACTCATATATTACAGAGAAAGTTATTTATTCATATTTAAATGTTTTTATCAATACTTAGTGGCATTGTTGACCTTGATTGTGTCTGAAAAAGAAAAATGAGTTTTAAACTTCGGCTTTAATTCATTTCAATCAGTTTCAAATCCAGAAATGAGGCTTCAGCTGTAAAAACTGGTTTTATTTCAGAAACATGTTCAGTTTTAAGATGAAACAATAAAACATCAAATATTCCTCTTTTTATAACACAAATCATTAGTGACTATCATTCATCCTGATCTGCTCATATTTCCGACTCATTCCCATAAAAATGTCCAATTTGCTTCTTGAGTTTTTGAAATTGCTGAAAGTTTTGGTGTCAAAACGTTTTTTTTTTCTGTTTCATAAATCTGCCGTTCGCTAATAAAACCAGAACAGATGGAAACATGGAGGCTCTGCTGGGAGTTTAAAAAAACGATCCCGAACAAGCACGACTCAAAACGGATCAACAGGAAGTTTCAACAGAGACGGGTAGGGTTTCTCTCCTGGTGCATGCTGGGAGAATGGACTGGAATGCTAAGAACACCAGAACACAGCGAGGAAGAGGAGGAACACCAAATAAAAACAGGAAAGGATTAGCTTCAAGTTTCCAGAAAAATCCTGCGAGTTTCCAGAATGGATAAAACCAGATAAAGTAAGAAGCTTTTAGTGTCGCGTTTTCCAGCTTCCTGGAGCAAAACCAGCTGTTTAAGTGTTTCTAAAGGTTCCTTCGGTCGTCTTCATCCCGCCGGGTCGCTGAGGAACATGTAGTGTAACTGGCTGGAATTCATTTAAACTGAACAAAACACTGAACAACATGGAGGAAGCCCTGGGAGTCAGTTAGTGTCGTTGACAATCACAATGACCATGTGCTCCTCCTCCAGATTACCCACAGTCCTCTTGGCCGCCTGCAGGAACTGCTGCGAGAACTCCCCGGGCGGGAAGGCGTACAGCATGGCGCCTGGGGTGCCCTCCTTGGCGGCTGGCAGGCTCACCACGCCCGCCGCCTCCTTGTTTCGCAGGTAGGTGACCAGGTGGCGCAGCAGGCGCACCTGCAGGCCCGGCTCCAGCCCCGGCGCCTGGCGGTCCACGGGCCCCTGCAGGGCCAGCAGGATGGCGAAGCTGTCCGGGCGCCCCAGCTTGATGCGGCGCGCCACCTCGTCCAGCCGGGCCTGGTCCATGCGCAGCCGCTGGGCGATCTTCAGCTGGCTGGGCTGGCTCTGCAGCTTCAGGCTGTCCTTCATCACCGTGTGGAAGTAGGCTGCGCCGCCCTCCAGCAGGAACAGGTCTGTGGGGAAGCTGCTGTTCTTCAGGGCAAAGAAGCCGCGCCACAGCCTGGACAGGGCGCCCTGGGCGAACTCCGACAGCGTGCTGGGAGAGGCCGGGGCGTCCGCGGCAGGCGAGGCGGCGCCGGCCGCCTCGGCACGGTGGTGGTGGTTGTTCAGGTGGTCGCTGGAGGACCGCTTGCTGTGGTGGCGGCCGGCAGGAAGCTCTTCTTCGTTGGTGGCAGGGTGCCGTCCGGCGCCGCTGTCCGGGGAGTGGTCCCGCGGCTCCGTGGTGGAGTCAGGGGCACGGACCCGCGCTCGGTCTGGGCTGGCTTCAGGAGACACCGCCCCTCCTGGACCGCGAACCCGCGACCTCCCCCGCTCCTTCTCCTCTGGCGGCCGGTCGGCGGAAAGGCTGCGGCTCCTCCTGCGGGTCCGCCTCTCCTCCCGCTCCTTCAGCCACCGCTCCCGGCTCTTGCTGCGGCTCCGCGCCGCCCGTCCGCTCCGCCCGAAGGCCTCCACCCCTCCGACCCGCCGCTCCAGGCTGCGTGTGGGGCTGCTGGGAAAGTCTCTCTCCAGCAGGCCCCTCTCCCGCTCCCTGAGGGAGAGGAGGCTGTGGGGGGGTGGGGAGCGCTCCCGGCCGCCCCGCAGCTCCCTCTCCAGGCTGCGGTGGCGGCTGTACGCCTCCCCCAGGAGGTCGTAGTGGGCGGAGAGAGCGATGGGAGGCTGGTACCCGGGAGGGAAGGGCCGGGAGGGGCTCTCCTCCACCTTGGCGAAGTCCACCCGGAGACGGTGCTCCGGGCCCCCCAGGGGGAAGCCCCTCATCTGGGTGCAGGCGGCCTGGGCGGCATCCAGGCTTTCATACTGAATGTAGGCAAAGTTGTCCCCTTTCACATAGTCGATGTTCCTGATGCTGCCGAAGCGGTCAAACTCTCGGGCCAGGGCGGTCAGAGAGTTCCCAGGGCCCAGGCCGCCCACCCACAGCCGGGTGGTGGGATTCGCCTTGCCATAGCCAATCTTTATGGGGTTCCCACCGATTAACCGGCCTTGCATGGCCACCTTGGCCCGGTGGGCCATGTCCAGGTTCTGGAACTTCACGAAGGCGTAAGCGCCGCCCTGGCCGCGGGCCGGGCGTTTGATCACCACATCCTCGATGATGCCGTACTTGTCAAAGCCCCGCCGGAGCTCCGCCTCCGTCACGTTCCCGTCCAGGTTCCCGATGAAGAGGTTGCTGGTGGCCCTCTGGTCGTCCTCCGGCTTTAGGTCCTCCACCACGGGCATGGGGGGAAACCCGAAGGGTCGCCCCCTCTCATCCAGCATCCCATAGTAATCCAGCAGCCGGTCCCGGTCCCGGGTCAGCGCCAGGCTTTCCAGGGCGTACTGCCGGGCCCGCAGCTCCCGCAGGCTGTTTACGGCGGGCCCGGGCGGGGACAGGGAGCGCTGCCGGTAGGGGTACGGTGCATGCAGGGGGAGGTACCCGACGTCCGGCGGGGTCACACTCCGCCTCCTCACGTACATGGGCTCAATCTTCAGCTGGCGCTCCCCCAGAACCAGGCGGGACGACTTGGCGTGCCGGGCCTCCTTAGCGTCCTCCGGGTGGCGAAAATTCACGTAGGCGATCCGGCCCAGCTCAGGGGTGTGGGACAGCTTCACGCTCACGTCCCCGAACTTTTTGAATTCGTGGAACAGCGCGTCCTCCACGTCCTCGTCCGACACCTGCGACCCCAGGTTGCTGATGAGCAGCGTCTTGTACTCCAGCGTCCCGGGCCTGGCGGCGGGCGGCTCGGCAGAGCGCAGCGGCGGGCGGCCGAGCAGGCTGAGTTCATGTCGGTGGTGGAGCTCCAGGGCGGCAGCCCGCTCCTCTCTGAGCCGCGGCTTCTCCCGCTCCCTGCTGCGGCTACGGCGGTGATAGCTCCGGCTCTCCGCCAGCAGCAGAGCCAGAGGCGGCGGGGGCAGCTCCTCTCTGCGGGCGCTCTCCCGCTCCCTTTCCCGTATCCGCTTAGCGATAGCCCGGGACGGGCTACTCTCTCTCCCGGCCTGCCTCTTCATCTTTCACCGAAGGATGGAGCTCAAACTTTTCGGTGCCGTGCAGCGGGAATTCGACTCTCGGAGCGGGTTCCTGGAGTGTTTGTGGAGAAGAGGCGGCTGGGGACGGCTTCAGGGAGAGACGCGCTTCCAGGGCGGCCGCTGATTTTTGGCACATTTACGGTAAAAACGGTTAGAAACGATGGGAAACATTTCAGCATCACAGAAGCTGCACCAGGGCCGCCATCTTGGACAATAGGAATGTGCGCGTTCCCTGAGGAGGACGGAGGGCGCGGTGACGCAAAAGCAGCTGACGTCATGACGTTACGATTTGATTTCAAAACATTTGTCCATTTTGAGTAGAAACTGACACGTTTCTGCTAAATTTGAATAATAAAAAAAAAACTTCTTTGAATCTTTTTAGGAGCCTTTCTGAAGATCTTTTCGATTATTTTAGATTTTGATTGCGTTTTACATGAAACTTTAACTGTCAAGAGCTAGGAAATAATTTCAGGTGCAGAATGAGTCAAGATTTAAAATTCCAGATTTAAATCTCGTTGAGATTTA
Source organism: Poecilia mexicana (assembly GCF_051168715.1). Lineage (NCBI taxonomy): Eukaryota > Metazoa > Chordata > Actinopteri > Cyprinodontiformes > Poeciliidae > Poecilia > Poecilia mexicana. The sequence goes on along the minus strand of NW_028263374.1, from coordinate 30,220,883 downwards.
TTAAAAACCAAAATATAGAGATCATAACAAAATGCCTTGCAAGGATGTTGGTGTCATTTAGAAGTGGTGTTTTTTTTTATGATTTTTAAAACATCCTAATTGGTCAGATGAATATTTTAATATTTTTGTTTCAATATGAAATAAACTTTTAACAAGATACAGATCCGTATTTATTTCCCCAAATCTGGTTTCCATACTTTCTCAAAAATTTTCAGAATGCATATTTTATGCTTGTTCAAGTATGGAAGACTAAGGAAATAAGAGGCTATTGCTTTGAATATATTATTCCTAGAAACTGCCAGGATTGATAAAATGTGTCATATCTTCTTGTTTTAACAAGATATAAAGGAAATTTATTTTTTAAAAAGACAGCGAAAAGAGAGAAAGAGCCCCCTTGTGTTTATATTTTGTCACAGCAAGAAGCTCAAATTTTAAAGAAATTCTGCTTTTGTATTTATTTTGTATCTCTGACTTCTTTACTTTTGTCCAGTTTTCAGTATGTTTTCCTCGTTAAAGAATGCCAGGTGCTAGAAAATAATTCAGAAAATTAAAAGTAGAAATTTAGAAAATTTCAGCACATATAACAAAACATTGTGAAACAAAGTTTTTGCTGGACTGGCTGATTCCAATGAACAGTTAGATGTTTGCAAAACAAATGAGACAAATCAGCACCTGGAGCTTTTGAAAGGAAATGCTACAAGGAACAAGGAACTACAGGAAAGGATTTTAATTGATACAATCTGAAATGAAAATTAAAATCTTAACATTTATGCTGTTTTCTGACTTAACGTCCACTTTTTATATATTTACTAGAGCTTAACTCAAATGTTTCTGGAATGTCAAATTCTTAAACTGAAACAAATTCTCCCAAAGCTGATTTTAATTCTTAAATGTATATAAAAAAAGAAGCAGCAGAAAAGATGCCATAGTTGCTCTTCAGAACCACAGAACCAGGTTTAAACCTCAGCAATCAGAGGTTCTGAAGGAGGGAAGCCAGAGAGCAGAACCAGATCATTTTATTCACATGAAGTCAAAACAAAAAAGTTTGGAAAAACCTTTAATACAGAAAATCATCTAAATAAGAATTGGACTGGGATTTAACGGAACCAGGAATACAAACCATAAATGGGCCACTTTATGTTCTGTCTACTTCCTGTCTGTATGTTAGTCTGAACGCCCTTTCAAAATAAAATATTTTGGGCTGTACGGCAGCTGGCAGTGATGGTGGTTTTAATCCAGGAGGAAACTCGTAAATAACGAAGCGGAGGAGACAGGAAGTGACTCAATGTGTTTAATGGTCTGACTGGTTCAATTGGAACAGAACCAGCCTAAGTAAGAAACAGTGGAGTGGGTCCGAATTGTCCTATAAATCAGAACCAGGTTTTAATTCAGATGTGCAGTTCTGCAAACAGTCAGCAAGGGGAGCTGCTCAGAAACATGTTGGGACTGAACGGACTCCAGGATGATGACGGTGAGCCGCTGCTGGTCCGTTTTTCCTCCGCTGGTTGGGGATTCTGGGATGCAGACGAACTCGGGCTCTTATTGTGAAAGGATCGGAGGAGCAGGAACTTCAGTTTAAAGTACAGTAGAAACTCTGAGCCTGCAGAGCAGACCGAGACGTGCTCTTCCTCATCCTGGCAGGACTTCCTGTCTGTCCAGAGTCAGTGTCCCCGCCGCTACAGGTCTGTCCGTGCCTTGGCGGCTGCAGGCGCGTACTTAGGCATGAGCTCGGTTATTTTGCGGATGAAGTCGGACTTTTCGGCGCAGCCTTTGCACGATTCGCCCCACTCATCCAGAATCTTCTTCAGGTCCTTGACTTTCAGCTTCTTCAGATCCACTGTGGTCAGGTCCAGCTGCTTGTCTGCAGGAATACAAACAGACATGAGGAACAACAGAACCGGCCCGCCTGGACAGAACCGACCCGCCTGGACAGAACCCAGCTTACCGTATCTCAGCTCGCAGATCTGACTGTCCTTCTTCTTGAGCTTCTCACAGATCTTGTCCACCGGGACGTGGTAGCTGAGCGGTTTGGACACTTCGTTTATCATCTTGGTGGCGGCGTCGCTCGTCGCACCGATGTAGTAACACTGGACACACGGATGAGATCGAAGAGAGCAGATCAGAACATGTTCCAACATCTAAACCACGGGTGTCAAACTGAAGGCCCGGGGGCCAAATCCGGCCTGATAAAGCATCGTATGTGGCCATCTAGCGAAGGAGGTCCAAAACTTTTAACCTCTGACCCCGTTAGCAAACCCACAGACAATGTTACAAAATACATACACAACTTTTAGATTTTTTTTTATTTACTATTCAATAATCATTACATTAATTTAGCAAAAATACTGACTCATTTAAATGGCTGTGTATTCTGTGGTGGAAAATTTTTTTATCAGATATTATGACTTTACTAGCACACAATACAACTTTGCCACAATACTCTCTTTTTATAAGAAAATATGTATTTTTTTTGTATTCCCACATTTCTCATATTTTGCTTCTTTGGTCTGAATATTAGAAGTAACATTTAAATTCTTTTAACTTATTTAATTTTGAAAAATGATTGAAAAACAGAAAAAAAACTCTTAAGATTAAAAAGCTGGGGATTAATATTTTTTTATTCATGTTTTTTCTCATCTCTCCAACATTGTGAGGCTCCCACAGCGCCCCCTGGTGGGCACCTCTGTGAAAAGCACTGATCTCGATTAAGCCTATCTCAAGCGATCAATTAATTTCATGATAAATTTAAGTGAGCTCAATAATTTCTATTCTGATTAATATTTTTTGAAGAGAAATTTTGTTTACAAAGACTTTGTGATCCATTTTATTTATGGTTTCGGTTTGTGTTTATTTCCACTTTGTCTATTATTTTTGGTTGTCATGTTTTATTTTGGATATTTAAAATGTCTTTTGTACCAGTGTGACGTGACCAGTACAAAATCAAAGTTTATTGATCTTTGAGGGTGAACTTGTGCTATGCCATTATCAAGATATTAAATAAAAGGTGACAAAACAACAATGTTATCATTTGTCGCAATAATTCCTGGGACAATTTATTGTCCAGTGTTATTTGTTACTGTGAGAGGTCTAGTCTAGACTCCAGAGAGACGCAATAGAGCCTTCAAGATTAAAGTTATGTGATTAAATATTAATTTATCAATCAAATCAAATTACTATCAGAACCTCCAGTTTTTTTTGTTGTAATTCCACTATCGTGAAAATTTATGAAAAAAAATCCCTGCAATGTTTTGTGCCAATTCATAACTATGATTTTAGTGCAGATTTTCAACAAAAATATTGATCAAAAGCATTGGTTTTAAGTGATGCTAACTTCCACCTGAAGGTGGCAGTATTTCTTTTTACTTCGCTGCTGACTTCTGACATCAATTAAGGCCGATATGGTGAGTAAGAAAAACATACAGAAGGGCAAATACTGCAAAGTTCCTAGCAAATATTTATAATTAGCAGTACAAAATCAGTGTATGCAATTGCAAAAAAAAAAAAAATAATCGCTAAATCACTGATCAGTGTGAAAAGATGTTCAATCGTTAATTTTAAGAAGAACTTATCGACTGCAGAGACAGCGAGTGATTATTATATTTATAGTGATGCACAATATATCAGAACTAACATCAGTATCGACCAATATTAGTCTTTTTTTTAACATATCTGTCTTGGGCCAATAGCAGCCAAAATTTGTTTTCATCTTGTTGACTTTTGTTTCTGTCAAAATATTATATACAGCTAAATATCAGTTATCGGCCCAAATTTTCTTACTGGTGTATCACTACATATTTTAACTGTTAATAATGGGTTTCATCAATACATTCAGGCACAACCAGCCCTGTAAGAATTTTTATGATGTTGATGTGGCCCAAAATGAAAATGAGTTTGACACTCTGATCTAAAAACAAACCCTGAAGACAGACATCCAACATCTAACTCCCAGATCAGCGATTTACTCACAAATCTGTTCTCTTTTCCTTTGGTGTCACTGCAGCTCTTCAGCAGCTCCTTCTCAACATCGGCGCTGTTGGCGTTGGAGTCCTTCAGCGACTCGTAAAACTTCCCCAGGAAGGAGACGCACACTGGAACAGACAGAAGATGAACACGGTCAAAGCTTAATAAGAGAAGATTGACGAGTCCAGAACCTCAAGTCTGAGATTAGCATTATCCCTGGAAAACTACAAAGATTAGTCAGTAAAAGCAGGAATATTGGACTAAAACAACCTGGGTTCTATTAATATAATAACAGTTATGATTTGAAATTTCTTTAATGTTTTCAGGAAAACAGCATTAAGGTTGTCCCAGCCTGGAAAAAGATCCAAACCCTGAAAGTTTTGAGCCATTTGAATAAAATCTGCCTGCAGATGAATTCACTGCAGAACCAACTGATTTCACTCAGATATTTTCCCTCTGATTGGGGAAATTTTCTCACAAGTGTAAACAAACTGACCAACATGAAGGTTTTCAGAAAATTTTTTGGGTCATATTCTAAAAGTTAATCACTTTAGTCACATCTTCCTCTGAACTTTGATTCATAGATTATGGTTTTAAATCGGCTGAATATAACAAGAGCTAGTAAGCTGGTTTAGTTATTAATAATAATAAAAAAGGATCATTTTTAGGTGTGTTTTCAGACTTTGGGTCGACCCTGGACGTTTCCCCTGATTATTTTACTTCTGATCATCTTTGCATCACACAGAAACGTTTTTAAAATGCTACAATCAACTAACTAACAATTTATAACCAGGAACACTAACATGAAGTTAAACCTCCTGATTGCAGCTGAAATCAGGCAGTTCTTGTTCCAGAGACGGATTCGCTTCATTCCTGGTCCATCAGGTTCTGGATTTGTCCAGAACATTTCAGATATCCTGGATCGGATTCTGCTGTAAGAAAGTTCTGCAGAACTGTTGGACCCAGAGCCTTGCAGCAAACCTTTGTCCAAAAGCATCTACGCTTCTCATCCTGGTACCGTGGCCTTCAAATGACCATCCACCTAATGGTGCATTGGTCCAGTTCTGGTTCAGTGATCTTTAATGGGTCAGCAGGAGGGATCAGCAGCTCCATTTCTGTTCTAAAACAAGTAGATCCAGTTCCAACATCCACTCCCAGATCGCAATGTCCACATCCAAACCTCAGAAACATGGCTGATCAGTTGGTGCTGCATTCACTGACTAATTTGTAAATTACTGGCCCTAGTTTCAGACCTATTACCAGCCTTCTGTTAAAGTAGGGGAAGATCTGAACTGTTAAGCTATTTTTTAATTTATTTGCTTAATTATTTTTACTTTTCGTCCTCTATCCCATTTATAATTTTATATGAAAACCATAAAAATTCATGCCTGCGATGAAAACGTTGAGAAATGTGGTTGGGAGAATTAAGATTTCCTTCCCGGTGTCATCGGGTGGATTTAACGGTACATTTCGGCACCAAACTTCGTTCAGATAACATCACATTTAGGAAGGTGTTGATTTCTCCTCTTTGATCAATAAAAACGTGAACACACAAATCCAGGATTTAGTCAAACATCTCAAAAACCAACAAATCGGGTAAAGTTTGAATCATTTTCTCTGCTGCTGGAAAGTTTCTGGAGCTCAAAGCTGGTTTAGCCACTGCTAAGAGCAGCTAGCGCCTCGTCCTACCTTCACATTCTCCTTCCTTCAGGCCTTCAACAGGTCCCGGTAAGAGGGCGAGGGCCAGAGCCACTGACAACCCGCTCAAACTCAACATTTTTCGGCTTCAATAAAGTCAGAAGGACGTCCGTGGGACCGCTGAAGGACACCGACAATCTGAACTCATGAGTCTCCGACGCTTCGGAGCTGACGGACGCCGGTAAAGCTGGTAGAGTATCGGCTCTCGTACACGCGCCTCCTGATTGGTCAGAGCATCCACAGACCTACACGCACTTTCCTCTGATTGGATCGCGGCACCACCTTCCGGGGACAATGTCCAGTTGTCGCGGTTTGATTGGTCCACAGCGACACTGCGTTATTAAAATGACAGGATTTCCCTAGAGAAGGGAAAAATACATAAGACCCCCAGAAAACATTTCAAATAATTATAAAAAGTTTAAACCCACTTTGAGAATAAAAAGGAGACACACTATTTAAGATAAACACAGATTAAATTCGCTGAGATAAAACCTGTTATATTAAAGCAACAGAAAGGAGCAACAAGCTCTTCTACTCTTGTACCTTCTGTGGTCTTGTTTATTCTTGATAAATATATTAAAATATTTGTAGAATTTTACTACATACACTGAGTCGTGAATCATTTTAAGTAGAAAGGCAACATGACCAAACTGGAAAATTGTGCAGACATTTTAATTTTACAGTTATGGTTGAAAATAACTGTAATCAACAGTTCTGATGTTTTAATGATTTCAAAACATATTTTAGATGCTAAATGATGTAAAGACAATCAAATTATGGAGTGTTACACTTATACTTCAAATCATGTTTAATCTGCACTCAGGACTTCCTGGTCTTTAGTGTTGGATAAAAATGAAGAAATAATTCCATAATTTCCAAGCTGAGGCTGTGAAAGAGTCCTATGATCCGGACTACTCTCTGCTGTTTCAGAGGAACATTTGAACTCTGACCTTCAGGTGTAAGAATCATAGTGAACCTGCAGGAAGAGACGGTGCTGTGTGAGAGATTTAACTCTAAAGTCTCAGGTAATCCTGAAATCAACAGATTATTTTCTGAAGAAAAACAACATTCCCAGTAGATCATTCAGCTTCTTTATTCATCCAGGAACCACAGACAGAATCCCAGCTGGGATTAAAACTCCAGCGAGTTTTGGCAACTTCATTTGTAAACTTGAAATCTGGAAAACAGAGTGACTGACAGAAGACACACAAACCAGATGAAACCTACAGAGACGCTCGGCTGTGGCACGATCCAGTCAGTCTGAAGGGATTATAATCCAGATTAAAACAGCTTTAATCTAACCCAAACCTCTCCTGTCTGACGACTGAAGGTCTAGGTGTACATCATCTCCGCCATGTGCGACATCTTCTTGGGGATGTAGAGGTAGTACTCCATGTAGCCAGAGAGGTCCTCTATCGTGATGTCATCGACGTAGGCACGCGCCTGCTCCGAGCAGGACCGGGGAGAGCCGGACGCCAACGGCGACGCGGCGCAGGCGGAGCCGCCAGACGCCAGTGGCGACGCAGCGGAGGGGGCGGAGCTGCTGCTCAGAGTTCTGGCCTCGACCTGCTGGACGCTGCGCAACCCCGTGAAGGAGTAAACCTCCACGCTGTTCCAGCCGGGTCCTTGCTGCCTGCAGCCACAGCCGGATCCAGCTTCGTGCTCGCCGCCGTCCTGTGAGCCGGTGGCAGCATCGCGGGGGCAGCCGCAGGGGGGCTGCGTTCCCTCTGCGCAGTGCAGCTCGGATAGAGCCCGGAAATCTGCGGCATCGGACCTCAGTGGCGCCGAGGCTCCATCAGAGGAAACATTCTCCTCTCCGGAGTGCCCGCCTTCCCACCGTGGGGGCGCTGCTGCCGTAGCAACCTCTGGCGATGGGCCCACCCCCCCCACCCGGGTCTCGTAACTCGGGCTGACTCCAAAAAGAACAGGGGAGCCGCAGCCCGGCACGGTGGAGGAACGCTGCTCTGCCTGGACCGGAACGTCGTCGGCTGCCGGGTCGGACACAGCCAGCCGCTGCTGCTTCAGGCCACCACCAGGGGGCGCCAGAGCCGAAGCGGCGCTGCTGCAGTAGGTGAACCTGGGTGGGTGTAGGATGGGCGACTTCGACCGTCGACGGCGCTGGCTCCGCGATGACGTTCCTCTGGAGGTTTTCCTCGTGCAGCTGAAGGAGAAAAGACGGGAAGCATGGGAATATCTGCCGATTCTGGTTCTGATCAGATGAATTAGTTCAGATGATAGAGGAGCTCATTAGATTATCTGTCTCATATTAAACTGTCACAACATGGAGATAATTTTAAAATACGTAGAAAACATATTTTTATAAAAATTACAAAATGTAGCTTCGTAGAAGCTCTGAGCTGAGATGGTGAGAAACTTCCTGACCTTCTCTGATCCAGCAGAACCCAGACTGACTTTATGCTAAGACAGCCTGCCGTATCGCTGCAGGTCCAGGCCGGGTCCACCTACCAGTGCCAGGTGTCCTTGGAGTTGCTGAGCTTGGTCTTCGCTCCGCTGGCGCTGTCCAGACCGACCCGGGCCAGCGCTCTGGGCGTCAACGCATCGGAAACACTCTCAGCTCCGGACAAACTGGACAAACAGAAGAGAAATCATCTTGATCCAAAATGTTTCCACAGACTGCAGAGAGGAACATTAAAGCAAAAACTGGTTTTCACATCCGGTTCTGATCCAGATTGGATGAGGGATTCATCACCAGGAACCAATCAGGAGTCTCCGCTACTTTTCCTGATCCGTTTAGGAAAAGCCGAGGCAAAAAACCTGAACCTGAAGTAACAACATCACACTCCAGGGTCAAAGGTCGCCTACCTCTCAGCATCGACCCTGAGCTTCTTGAAGGCCGTCTGCAGCGTCTCCTCCTCGCAGTCTTTCCCTCCTGCCTCCATGGTGGGAGGAGGCTGCTCCGACCAGCCCCCCAGCTGCAACACAAACGCCTCGTCAAAACTATTCACACGTTCGTTTTCTACTGAGACTGAATCCTCGACCCGCTCGGCTTTAATCCCACGACGACTAAACACTTCCACTTTCTCAACAGTGACCCTTGAACCCATCAGTTATGATTCTCCACCACATGGCGGCGCTGTTTAGCTGATTATTACAGTCCAGTCTTCTTTTTCTCTCACTGGGAGCAACGTTACTATGGCTGTTACTATGGCAACGGACTATGTCACAGTTATTAACAAAATATCTCTAACATTTTCTAAAATTTTAAAGATGTGGCATTATTTTACCACTTTACCCTATCTGAGTTTTAAGCTGTACAATAAAACATTTTAAAAGCTGTCTTTAGTTTAAAATATTTCAAGTTTTTCAGATTTAAAATCTGAATAAAAATGCCCTGAAATCTTCTTTTGTCTCTTTTTTTACAAATAGAATACATTTCCAAAATTCTAGTTTATGTTTAAAGTAAATTGTGTAATATTTCGATCCTGATCTGAATGATCTCACTGTTGGAAACATTTTCCTCTCAGTTCTGCTGAATAAACCCTTTTAGGGCCACTAAGGTGATCCAGCCTTTAAAAGAAAAGCCAAGTTATCATTTCTGATGAATATCTACTCAAAGAAATTTGTGTTATTGTAAAAGAAACAATTTTTTTGTTTCTAGATTTTACAGAATAGGACGGATTACATTTGTTACATGGGATGTTGATCTAAATCTGCATTTCTGCCACTGTTAGTGTTGTTCTCTCATAAAATTTTATGTAATTAATCCATGAAAGGCTAAAAAAATAACTATTAAAGACAGATATTCATTATTGAGAAAAATGTCTTATTGGGATAAGAATTTTGATTTATCAGAACAATAAATACTAACTTGAAAATGTTTCAAAACCTCCCAAACTGCCAGAATAGTGATATACACTATTCTCTCTACTTCTGGTCTCATTAAAATATCAATAAATATGAGAATATTAGTAAATGCAGTTACTCTGGGTAGATTAGTGAAAATAATCACGCTCCATATCACTGGTGTCCTAAAGATGCCTGTTTGAAAATAAGTTTGTCTTTATTCTAAGTTTTGTTATTTTCAATAAATATTAACAAATATTGTGATAAGATTATAAGACAATGTAATCCACCTCTTATCTATAATTAAAAACATTATTTGGTTCTTTAAAATATTTGCTGAAGCTGACGGTGCCACTGTGGAAGAAACATCCCTGGTCTTTTAAACTGAGTTTTCTGTGCTTTCATACTTGAAGTAAAAGTTTCTCCAAACAATAACTAGGTTTTAAAGAATCTATTAAAATGCAGAATAATTCAGTCCCGGATCGACTAGTATAGGGAGTTAGATCTGATCAAATGTTGTCTAAATCTGTGAAATGTGATTTTAGTTTGGCTAACTTTAGCGCCCCTGTTAGCATGCTAATGAAGCAGCTAACTGACTGGACGGAACCTCTGCGGTTCCGAACAGCTTTAAACTCTGAATTGATAGACGGGTAGAATCCCAGAACTCACGGCTCAGGTTGTCCGGGCCACGCCAAGCACAAGTCCAGAAGAGTCCAGAAGATTCTGGCTGGTTCCAAAGAGGCTAAAGGGCAGAAGCTAATGCTAGCTCTGTCTCCGCCAAAACACGATCCAAAAAAACAAAACAACAACAAAAAAAAAACACGGCAGACTCAAAACCCGGAGCAGGTTCTACAGAACCGCTAATGGACCGACACCAGCGCTAAATATCTGCAGCAGCCAAATATTCGGGGTTTTCGAACCGGATCGGGACTTTTCTCCGTGAGAAGCGTCTTGTTTACAGTCGAACCGTCTGCAGTGACTCTGCAACAACTGACGTCACTAGCCCAGAAACCAACCCGACTAGCAGTATGGAAGTCCCGTAGTGTCGTTAAAATGTGTTTGGATTTGAAGCCTTATTTATTAATTAGTATTAAAAAAAATATTCATCCTGTATGTTTACCCTGTACTGTTATTATCATATTATTTGTTTTATTATCTTACATTTATACACCTAAAAAAAAAAAAAAAACTAGTATGGAGCTCTACAGGTGCCTATTTTATGTTTAAAATATATTTTGTTTTATCAATTTAATAAAAACTGAACCTATTATAACATTTATGAATAATGTACAGTATATATTGATTATTCTATTTTTCAATCTGTACTTCACTTAAACCTAAGCAATGGCTGCAGCTAACAGTTATTTTAGTTATTGATTATTCTATTGAGTATTCATAAAAGCATCACTTTTGTGTAATACTTTGAAGGTTTCTTGACAAATACCACAGTATTGTCTGATTCTATGTCCATCAAAAATATTAGAAACTATCCTTCAGATCTACAAATACACAGATTTTTTTATTTTTCTCTCTTAAGTTCCCTCAGATACAAACTTTAGGACATTTTTAAATCAGCCTGTCATTTGATTTATTATTTTTTTACAGCTAAATCTTCTTCGTCAGACAGTTGTTAAAAATTTAAATATGAAAACAACTGTCAGACGTTCAGAAAGCTTAAAAAAAGATTATTTCAAGTAATTATAGAAATTTTGATCAATCAATTGAACCACACATATAATTTTTAAATAGATGTCAATACATCTGTGTGTGAGATCAGGACTTTTGGAAGTGGAATTTGGTCTTTGTACATTTGAGAAAACATTCACATAATAATTAATCCAAATAATTCAAAATAAAGACTTTTAAACATTAGAATTTTTCATGCAAGTGTGTTATCTTCAATTACTCTTTGAAGAATATAAATTAATGAGTTTCAAGAATATTTAATTTCCCTTTTGGATTATTTTTTAATTGAATTGAATTGACTTTTAAACATTATGTGTATTCTAGTAAAAAACAAACAAAAAACAGCAGCTGTCCAGAATCCTTGTATTACAATAAATATCAGCATTTTAAAAAATTATTTACAGTAGTAATTTTGCTCTCCGGAGAAGTACATAGAGGTTTTTTTTTTCTGTGCACCACTGAAAGTGGCCGCCAGGAGGCAGCACTTGCTCAGGTTTTTCCTACCCGAGCTGCTTTGTTTGCTCTGCAGGGTTACAGAGTTAACTTTTTTTTTTTTGAGAATGGCCCAGAATGCTTCGGCAGGGTGTGCCTGTTTTCCCTCAGGGATCAGAAACAGAATCAGCAAACAGTGAAAGAACTTACAGTAAGTCGCCAAACCTGTTCCATCCTCAAAGAACCGTGAAGAAGAAGAGGAAGAAGTAAACAAAAGGTGGAGAGCTGTTCTCATGTTTATCTAACAGAGATTTCTCAATCTCTGTCACCGTCTCTGGGGGACTGATTATGTCCCAGAGGAAAAACCTTCCAGGCAGGAACTCATGTCTCCATTCCCAAAGTTACTCTTTTTATCCAAAAAAGAACCAAATGAAAATGTTCAGTTCTGACAAAACAAAAATGAATTCAGCTGCTGTCCAATTAGTTCAAGTCTTTATCAAATGGAAATGGCATCTCCATCTTACGGTGAAAAAATTGGTAAGTGGTCAATAGGTGGCGCTGTTCTATGTAAAACAAAGCCCTGAACCCGAAGGAGGCCTGGAACTTTTCTTTGGTCTCTGATCAAAGCTTCTGGTTTTGTTTTAAATCTGCTGCTTCTTCTGGAGCAGTCTGTAGGGGGCGCTCCAGAGGATCGACTGCCGCCATCTCAACCACAGCATCTCTGCAAATCCTCAGTCATTCATGAACCTCCTCTTCCCTCTGTCCTGCTATCTCCATATTAAAACCCTGCATTGTCTCTGCCTCACTGTGGTGTCTTCTGGGAAATGTAGTCCCATGGGGACTTTGGTCTCCCCTGATTGGTCGATCTTAGAACCCTTCCACACACCTCACCACTGTCTCATTGCCACAGCCCTGTTAGCACAGCTAGCTACCAACTCTACTCTGTTTATTAAAGTGAGACTCACTTTATAATCAACCTTGTTTTGCCTGACAAACTGTCTAAGTCTGTTATTTAGGTTTCAGTCTTTTTGACATATATTTATTTATTTGTTATATTCTGAAAAAAAAAAAAGTCACCAGAAGGTCTGAAAAGTCAATAAATATAGCAGCAAAGTTGCTAAGATGGCAACCATTCTTTCCCTCGACTTGACCACGCCCCCAAAGTATTTGCTCCGCCCACTTTTGTTAAATTTTTCAAAATTTGTCAGGGGGCGTGGCTAAGCTCTCTTTAAATTCACAGTAAAAAAACAAACAAACAAAAAAACAAAAAAACTCAACACTTCCACCTGCTGGCTAAATGAACCAGCTTGTTTATGTTTTCAGAATCAGATCGAAGTATTGATTATGAGGGGAATTCTTTTTTATTTTGGAATTAGAAAATATCCAGATGGCCAGATGGAAAAATAAGGGAAATACAAGTTTAACATCAGAGGAATTCCTTCTTTATGATGATGGGAATCCCAGTTTATTGTGTTTTTACAGCTGCTGTATCATCATAACTGTGGTTTTCCATGTTTGGCTCATAACTCTGGTAAAAAGGATCCACCAATAAATAATCCAGAAGTGGAAACCTTTCAGTTTCCTTTAATAAAACAAAATGATTTTCATGTTTTAGTCCAGAGTTTTATTCACTTAAAACAAAGGGTGATCATGTGTTAAATAACACAATAAGTAATAAATCAATCAATGCATGATACATTAAAACTAGCTGAATAATTACCATCTTTTTGATTTATTGTTTTTCTGTTTTTTTCTCTTTCTACCAAAAACTAGATGATAAAAGTCTTCGGCCTGCTTCCAACCTTCTTTTGAAGGACTCTCACAGCATCACACAGTTCATAAAACTGTTGTGTTGAATCAATAGCTCTTCGATCTGTAAAATCACTGGTTTCTCCAAAATGGCGCATACGTAGTCGCTCCAACGCCTAAATAAGACGCCAACGACTCCACTGATTGGCTGATAGATGCTGAATTATGAATATATCTCATCTGTTTACATCCATGATTTTTAATGACTTATTATGTGAACAAGCTTATTCATTTTTGGGATTTTAATTTAATTTCTTATTTAATGGAAACACTGCAATTGCAAAAATTTGTTGTTTCAAGATTTGCACATAATTGTAATGGAGACGCAGCTATTTAGAGGAATATAGTGAAAATTAGTTTCAGTGTTGCTGATTAATCAGGCCTGACACAGTAACACAGTTTGATGGATGATAAATTGTCCCAGAAGTTTTAGAGATAAACAATAATATTGTTGTTTTGAGAAGAGTAACATAAAGGTAATGACACCATAATGCAAGAACTCATTCAAGGATCAATAAACTTTAAATTCTAATGAAAATTTAACGCAGGAACTGGAAGACATCTTAAATATCTAAAATAAATAAACAACAGAAACAACAAATCAAATTAATTACGAAATCTCTATCAACAAAACTATCATTCAAAAAAAGAGCTGGTTGAAACCAAAATATCAGACTGACATCTTCTATGATCCAGTTTTTGGAAGAGAGAAAACATAAATCAAGCAAATGGAAATTATCGAATTCATTTTAATTTATTGGTTTTTGACAGGCTTAGATTAAACCTCAAAAGCCTTGAAAACCGTGCAGAACCATTAGGCCAGTTTATCAACCAACAGGTGATTTACTGAAACTATTCTGTGGATCTGAAAGCGAAATGTGCAGAACAGCATCTTACAGTCGGTTAGTTTCCTGTCAGCAGCTGCAGGAAATCACCTGCAGATGATCTGACGGCTGCTGCTGCAGCAGGTTTCCTCCTGCTGCTGTTTGTCACAGAGAAGCAGCAGCAGAAGAAGAGGGGAACTCCGCCCCTGAAGCCCACCGAGGAGCAAACATCCTGACTGATGAGAAAACGTCAGGACTTTCTCTGCCTCGGACTTTCATGTTGCTGCAGCTCTCAGAAAACAAAGCCAGGCGTGAAGCTGGTGGGAGTTTTGGTGGCACTCAGAAAAGCCTCAGAGAAACCAGACAGATGCGGTTCCCCAGAAACATCCGGCCTCTTCATGTGGGCCTCATTTATCATAATGAGTGGACGGGGAAGTACTGGGAGCTAGAGTTAAAATTCCTCGAAGTGAAAGGTGTGGACTGAAGCGCGGTACTTTCACACAGCGAAGGCCGCGAGTTTTGATCTGACTTGGCTGTTGTGTTCATGTCATGGCAGCAACAGACTCAGGTCTGTCTGGATGCTGTAGGTGAACCATGACCCATTAATCTCTTTCAACCTTCTTCTACTTTTTCCTAGTTTTGGTTTCTGTTTTAAAGTGTTTGAGATCCAAAATATTGTTCTTTCTTTAATCAACTTCTCAATGTGAGGAACAGAAATGAAGTTCAGCTGTTTGAGTCCAGGTCATGTTGCTTGTGCATCAGATTTATGGGCGTACTAGAAACGTGTAACTTTTCTGCTACACAAAAGACTCAAATGCTTTGCAGAAAAAAATAACTTTCCCTTCACACAAGAACTAGAAATGAGCATGAAGTTTGTGTTTGTCATCTTTAATGTTACTATATCAATTTGATTAATTTATCACTGTATTTTTGTTGTCGGTTTTTGGTTAAATAAACTGACGAATAGAACAAACTGCTTTCAGAACCAGCTTTGACATGCATATGTCATCAAAGTCTTCATGAAATATGAAAAACAAAATGTTTGTAAATGTTTGTCTCTTTAAATGGAGCCAATCAACCGCAGGTGTTTCACAGCTTCCAGGTGAGTTATGACCTGGTCAACCTGTCCGACCCACAGACATGGGTCTGATTCAGCTTGAAACCAGAACTTTGAACACATCGTCTTATATTTGCTGAAAGGCCCTCTGCAGGTGATGTTTGTATTTCTGTTAGACTCAGCGTGACCTATCGACCTCTGCCTGATCAAACTTCTCTGGAATGGAACAACATGGACCTGAAAGTTCTGGCTCTTATTCTGAAATATTTACTCGAGTTCACAATGTCCTCGACAAACAAGGGGACAATGAAAACACAGTTTCCTCCAATCATCGACCGCATGAATCCAGCATGAATATGAAACATTGAAGGAATGAGAAATCGAGTCAATATGAGCAAATAAACACGGAGCAGTTTATAAGTAAAAAATTAGGTCAAAATTAGGTCAACAAGTGAAAGTTTAGAAGATTTCTAAATCATGCTTTGCAACATGGGACGTCGTTTGTAAAGATACGCAGAGAAAAAAAAATCATTTATTTAGTTAAAAGAGATTAAATGGAAATTTATTAGTGCACAGTTCCAAATTAAATATTTGATTATCAAAATTAATATTTAGTTCGCAAGCTAGACATTTATTTTGTGACTATATTGCTTGCTAACCAAATATTTAACTTCTTAAACTTAATATTCAGTTTGTAAACTAAGTATTTTGCTCCAAACTACATATTTAGCTTGCTAACTAAATATTTAGCTCACTAAATGTAAGAAACTAAATGTTAAATGCAAGCTAAATATCTAGTTAGCTGGCTAACTAGATATTTAGCTCCAAGCTAAACATTTAGCTTGCTTACTAAAAGCTCCTAACTAAACATTTAGTTTTTAAATTAAATATTCAGTTTAGAACTGTGACATTCTAAATGAATGAGTTTTTGACTGCAGAACCTTAAATAGACCATCAGTCAGCGTGTTCTGGTTCTGATCCTGTTGGAAAAGTCCAGAAACCTCCAGAGGAAAAGACCCGGAGCGAATCCCAATGAATCCGTTTAGATCCATCCTGGTGAGGATTTCAAATGGACGAATGTTGAACCTCCATCTTCCAGCTTTGGCCTGACCAGACACAGCAAGATGTCTTCAGCTCTCTTTACCTCAGAATAAATCACAAATAAAAACACTTGCAGTATGGATTAAATTATCTGCATGTCTGTAAATTCAGGGTAAATATTGGGAATACTTCCCTGAATTCCCAACATTCCTGCTCTCATTTCTAATTGGCTGAATTGTTTCCAGACTGTCCTCCCTGTTTCTTTGTTTGCAGGAATGCAGCTTGTTTTTAATGTGACGGATGAAAACAGGAGTCGGGTTCTGTTACCAGACCCGACTTAAAAAGACACAAAGAGACCAAGCAGAGACACAAGCGACAGAAAACGCATGGCGACTCCTGGACCGTCGCGTTGACAGGAGAGCTCTGCAGGCAGCCAATCAGAGAGCTGTTTACTTAGCTCACGTAATTAGCTCGTTGTTTTGACATGTGGTCGGATTGTGTGGAGGTTTGAGGTTAAAGGAGCAGAACTGAAGCCAACGAGTCGGCCATATTAACCCCAGAAAAATGTGTTGTTGTAGCAGAGCCTAAGTGCCAACATGTGAGTGACGGAGGAGAAATGAAGAGCAGCTGAGCGAGGAGAGTCAGAGTTAGCTTCAGCAGCGAAGCTACACTGTTCTGTTCGATGAGTTAACTTATATAGGAAATTAACTAAGATTAACCATAAAGCTGCAAAATCACAACATATAATCCTAAAAAGCAGCAATGTTCCTGCATTTAGCTGAAAGATCTTTGCCTCATGCAGTCCTGGCTGAATCCAGCCTGAACTCGAGTCACATGGCAAAAAACACCAGAAAGCACAACTGGTGTCACTAAAGGTGGCCAATCAGGTCATCAGGCAGCAACTGGAGCGCCCAACAGTCAGTCAGAGCATTGAGGGAAAAACTTTAGACCTCTGTGAATTTCACACCATCGATCCCAATCAGCATGCACATCGAGACTCACTCCAAAGGACCTGATATTTTAATAAAGTTCCTTCATTTCCTGACATCTGGACCTTCATATCAAACGTTTTCTGATCTGAAGACGGTTGGACAGGAAACTGCGACTGCAGATTTAGAAAAAGGATGTTTGAATCCTGCAGGAAGTTACGTTTTGTCTTACATTCACACAGCTCCATCATGATGTTTTGTTTTTTAAATAAGGCAAACCTGCTAGATTTTACACTGCAAAACACAAAATCTTAACAAGTAGATTTAGTCTGGTATCTCAGCACACTTAAAAATAACATTTAAACAAGAAATGGGAGCTTGATTTAAGTCAATAATTCCTTAATATTGATGAAAAAGTACTTGCTCCATTAATTTAATTGTAACATGGAAAAATGTCTTGAAATAAGTGAAATAATCTGCAAATAGAAAAAGAACCTTTTCATTAAAATTAATTATCTACTTAAAACAGGCTTCTATATCTTGGTGAAACTATATAAGTTAATTTTGTCTTATTATATTTGCACTAGAAACTAGACAAAAATACTTGGTGAAATTTTGTATTTTTGCAGTGCAACTGGAAATTAGACTTCTTAATTTTATTAAAATATTGTGTTGTGTTAATTGTGCAGATAAAAGTTAAACATTTATCTTTTTTTCTAAATTTTTAAATGCTAGATTTTAAAATATCAGTTACTTTCAGGTTGACAGTTTTAGTTCAGGAGGTGAAGAGTTTGGACCTTAAAGGCATCAAGCCACATCCTGCCTGGATCCTGTTGTGCCTGGCCGGCGCCGGTCGGCCCGGTCCGGAGCTCGGCCTCGTCGCCGCTGACCTCTGGTCTGTCGGCCGGGTTCACGGCCCTCTCAGGGCGGTGTCGGGGTGACGGATGACACGGTGATTGGAGGCTGCCATCTTTAAACGCTTTCACATGTTTCGGCCCGGTGTGTGGGAAACGGGCCTGAGACGCTGTCGGTGTTATGGAACCAGTCATATGCGCTCTGCTAATCCCACCCTCCTCTTCCATAAACAAGAAAAATCAGAGCAGAAAACGTGGAGACAAACAGTTTCTCTGGGGCGAGTTTTGCTTTCGCTGGATAATTTCCTACAAATACAAATAAACCATTAAACTAATCAGCTAGTTGGGAATGATATAAATCTGACAACATATAATGGTAATAATTATAATAAAAACAACTCAGGAGGATGTTTTAACATATTTATACCTCCCAGATTAGGGCAACAACAACGCTGTGGCCCCTTAAATTATGAGGGTAAATATGGCGATGAAGGAGCCACTAAGCTGCTGACATATTAAAATTATTAATATTTTCTCTCTTATTGTTAATATGAGGATGAAAATTCATCATAAATCAGAAATTGAAATAAATGCTGGTAGCTGGTGGGACTGGTTGCCTTACTGTGTCGGTGGCATTTTGATTTTATGGTTAGTCCTGAACCTCCAGCAGCATTTAAAACTTACACCCAGAGTCATCAAGAATCATCAACTTCAAACCCGACTGGTTGTAACTGATGACATCACCGTTGCCATGTCAACTGGAAAACTCAAAAAAGTCTGGAAAAATAATTTTTTCTTTTGACACATTTTTGTGGATTTGGTAAATTTCTGGAGCGAACACCCACCAGGGGGCGCTGCAGGTGGAGGCCAACCTGCAAGTTGAGTCATAACAGAAGCAGATGTTTTGAATTTCCTTCATTTCTGGGCTGAAAATCTGCAAAGTTCTGCGGATCGGAGCTGGTCGTTAGAAACGGGTCGACGCCGCTCTGACTCAACCGCCTTCCTCCTCTCACAGCAGGGAGCCGATCACTTCCTGTTATTAAGGCCGAGTGAGGGTCAGAGGTCAGGAGTGAGGGTGGAGAACAGACGCAGCATTGACAGGAAGGCTCCGTCTCCTCAATGATAGGAGGAATCATCGAGGAATGACTGGAATTTCCTGAGCACTGATGGAAGCTCGTTGCTTCCAGTTACAGTTTTTACGTCTGATCCAGTCTGGAAACACAGGTCAAAGGTCAGAAGATGTTTCCAGGTATGATGGAGAGCTTATGTGGTGTCTCCATGGAGACATGGGTTAGTCAAAAAGTTGAAAAGTTTGAATTTACTTCAAATTCAGATCCAAATATTCCCATTGCATGTCATCGACTTGATGAGACTTTTATTCTCCAAATGCAAACATAGATGCAGTTTCTCCACGAGGCGCCGTTGGAAAAAATAACAGAAATAATTTGGGTTATTTAGTCTGTAAAGAGAAAAAATGGAGATTCTTTTTCTAGAGTCACATTTTCACAATTTAATTCAGTCAGTTAAAAATGACGCAGTTTCAAAGTAAATACTTTCTTTGGAAACTTCATATTCAGTTTGCTAATTAAACATTTAGTTGACAAACCGATACTTAACTGGCAAGTTAAACATTTGGTTTGAGGCTACAGATTCAAACCAAACGTTTTCCATTTCTCCTCTTTTCTTTTTCTGACTCAAATTATTGCTGTTCATGTTTGACTGTAACTTTATAAAAACACCCCACAGTTTCTACATCAGCTGATGATGGATTAGTATTCCTGATGGATAAGAGTGACTAAGCCTCCAGTAAACCCTTTCTGGGTCGCCATGGTAACCCAGTTTGAACTCCTCACCTGTCTGTCTTTAAAAAGCCCCACCTGTTCGCCGAAACTTTTCCTGCAGATTCCAGGTGGGAAAATTCACTGAAATGACGGACTGAATGCTGGTAACCCATGGCGACTGGTTTCCCAGCTGCTGATTGGTCAGAAAAAAGATCACATTAAATCCTTCTAGTTTGTGTCACATCTAGAAAAATGTACCTTTGATTTACCTGATTTACCTGAACTGTTCTCCAGAGAAAGAGTTCAACATTTTGTTTCTTGTGTTATTTGAACATTTTGGGTCAGAACCAGAAAGCCCTGATCCAAAGTTACTGTAACACATTTTGAAATATCAATAAACTTTAAATTACAGTGAACATTTAACACTGAAACTGGAAGACATTTAAAATACCCAAAATTAAAAAAAAAAAAAATAAATAAAATGAGCTATGGAGATCCTGTAAATAAAACTGTCCTTCAGAAAAGGTTTAATTAAGACCAAAACACCAGATTGAAGACTTTTATCATTCAGTTTGTGGTAGAAAGAGAAAATCAACAAACCTGTTGAGTTTAATTAATCTAGCAATTAAACTAATTAGTCATAAGCTAATTCCAGATATCTGGGATGTAAGCGTGAGGAAGCTGATTTTATGTGAAATCAGCCTGCCATACACCTGAGGGTCCGGGCCGGGTCGGGTTCTGTCCTGACCCGGCCCGGACCTTAGAGCTCGTTTTAATTTGTGCAATTAAAATATTTATTGCTTGTTGCGACAGGCCCAGTCCAAGGAGAACCATCGCAGAGTTCCTGCTTTAGGTTCTGCTTCGGTTCTGAACCTGATGTTTCGCATTAAATCCGCTCGGCTCCGCCTGGAGGTGTTTCCGTGAAACTGGATCAGGCTCTGATCCTCTCCAGCAGCGTGTTCAGGCCGCCAGAAACAATGTGGATGTGTTTCACCTCCTGCATTGTTCCCCAAATCAGCCTGAGCTGCGGGCGGATCCGGTTTCACGCCGCCGGCTCGACCCGCCAAGTCCGGCACAAAGAACAGACGGCAGATATGGAGCCGAGCAGAAACAAGATGGAGCCGGGCCATCAAACACGCCGGGTTTCCATGACTTCATCCGTGGTTCTGGAAGCGTAAAACAGAACCGGTCCGAGTTAATGAGCTGGTTGAAAGCTGGAGAAACTTCGACATTTCTCACACCTCCTGTTTGTTCAGCACCTGAAAAGAAGTTCAAAGTTCAGGTGTGACGTCACTCCTTCACGGCACCCAGAACCAGAGCTGGGTCCAGATCCATCAGAACCGGTCCAGATCATCCACAGGGGCGCGAACAGAACCGAACTGAACTTTTAAACATTGCATATCAGATTCTCATCATCTGTTTGCTTTCAGGTGAATTCAGGTCCAACATCCTGTTTCTCCTCCAACCTTCATTTAACCAGGAGAAAATTAACATAAAAACACCATAACCATTCAACATTACAGCTATATGGGGAATTATATGGAGCTATATCGGGGCCATAAAGTTTGTTTGAAATTAAAAACTAAACTAAAAAAAGATTTGAATCTGAAAAGTAGCTTTGAATTTTTTTTGTAAGTTTAAAATAATTTTTCAGTTCCATTTTTTTTTCCAGTTTCAAACTTAAATTTCAGTTTCAAATTTCTTTTCAGCTTAAGAATTATTTTCAGTTTCTTTTGAACAAACTTTGTGCCCCGTAGCACACAGGAACACTGACCAACATGTTTGATCAAATGTAATGTTTACTGGTTTTTCAGTTGGACTGTATGTTTTTATGGCTTTTTATTTTTGTATTTTTACAATGTAAACACTTTAAGCTGCTTTGTTGCTGAAATGTGTTGCTCTAGAAAGCTTGACTTGACATCACTGGGATTTCCGAAAGCTGACAAAATAATCAAATCCAGCAAATTAAACCAAACAAAACCCAATGAAAACCAACCAGAACTCCAGTAGAACCCCTTTACCCGTTTCTAGAGGCAGAGACGTTTCTTCTTCTGTCCTGCAGGAAGCCTGAATGTTTCTGCCAGGAAGAAGGATTGCAGGGTTGGGTCATGATTTCGCTGAAAGTTGATGCTTCGCCCTGGGGAGGGGCTGAAAGTCTCGGCTGAAAGGTTTATTTTTTCTGTGTCCATCTAGAGTTGAATCATCAGGTTTGAGTGAGAGCAGGCGGTGAGTCACTCAGGTGCAACAGGCGGAGGGTTGCTGCCAGACGTCCCGTCATTCTTTCCAACACTATAAAGTTAGACGATAGAGACCCGCTGTGTCACCATGGCAACAAGCAGTCCGCCCATCACTCAGCTGGGGCTGGGGTACCACCTTCCTGAGCCGACCGTCATCCGAACCGATCCGCTGGAAGACTCCAAAATCAGAGAGCGAGGATTGACTCCGGAAACACAGAACCAATCGATCAGGTTTATTTGCACTTTGAGGGCTGGAAAAGTTCTACAACAAAGCAGCTCTGTGTGCTTCACATCATAAAAACATAAAAATACAACGTCATAAATACATCAAACAGCCACCGATAGAGAAAACAATAACATTACAATTTGACGAGTGGCTTTGTTAAAACCATCAAATCACATCAAACATGTTGGTCAATGTTCCAGTTATTATGAATCAAAATCAGAGCTAACTGGGTGGGTCTCAGGCTTTATTTAAACGAACTCAGTGTTTCGGCTGTTTTGCAGTTTTCTTTGTTCAGAACTGTGGAGCATAGAAGCTGAATGCTGCATCTCCATGTTTGGTTCTGGTTCTGGAACCAGGAGACCAGAGAGGTCAAAGGTTGATCCAGCAGCAGCAGATCTTTAATTCATTCAGTGATTTATAAACTACCAGCTGTAGTTTGAAGTTTCTTCTCTATCTTCCTGTTTTAGTCAGAACTCCAGCAGCAGCAGCTTCTGGATCAGCTGCAGCTCGACCATTGATTTGTTAGTCAGACCTGTGAAGACGCTGCTGCATTTCCATTAGCCATAAAATTGCACAAACTGAAATCATGGAAATAAATTTGCTTAATGAAAAAATGCCAGTTTAGAAAATAAGACGTTTTGTGATAGGACAGTGTTTCTCCACCCTGGTCCTCAGGCCCCCTGCTCTGCATGTTTTAGATGAGCCTCTGTTCCAGAACAGCTGATTCAACTGATTGCATGACCATCAAGTGCTGCAGAAGCCTGTTAATCACCCAGAGACACACCTAAAACATGCAGGACAGGGGGCCTGAGGACCAGGATGGAGAAACACTGAGTTAGGAGGAAGTGATCCTTCAACACTTTTTTCACATCACAGGACTCACGTGATCAACAGCCGAATGTTACTGCTGGCAAAAAAACACAGAAGAAGACAACAGGAAGTAGTTTTCTTCACGGTTTGTTGTTGTATTTTCTCAGACAATGCGCATCAGGCGCCAGCAGAGCTCACAGCTTCCCAGTTCATCAAAAGTCATGTTGAATCCATCGCTCTTCTGTAAAATGGCTGACTACACTTTCCCCAAAACCCGCTGATGGATGAATTATGGATATACTTCATGTTTAGATACGTTGCGGCCATGATTTTTAATGATTTATTATGGGATAAATAGAATGTGTGATTTTAATCTCATGTCCTATTTAATGGAAACAGAGCAATTGCGACATTATGTTTTTTCAACATTAACAGAACATAGACAAAAATTTATGCGCATTTTTAAAGGAAATGCAGCTATAAAGATCTCGCTGGGACATTAGTCCTTTAATCCTGGAAATGATCTTCAGGCGATAGAAGGCTGACTTTGTAGTTGTTTTTATGTGAGTCTGAAGGTTCAGGTCAGAGTTCAACACACCCAGAAACAAGCATTGAGTCAAATTCACGTAACATCTTTGGTTGAAGGTTTGTGGGTGGCTGCAGTGACACAAACTGCTTCCCCTCGGGGTTTTATCGTCTCCAGATCGAGTTACTGCCGGCAAAGTTCAAAGCCTGAGCAGCATGAAGGCCGTCATGGAGTCGGCCGTCATGGAGTCGGCCATCATGGAGTCGACCATCATGGGGTCGGCCGTCATGGAGTCAGCCGTCATGGAGTCGGCCGTCATGGAGTCAGCCGTCATGGAGTCGGCCGTCATGGAGTCGGCCGTCATGGAGTCAGCCGTCATGGAGTCGGCCGTCATGGAGACAGCCGTCATGGAGTCAGCCGTCATGGAGACAGCCGTCATGGAGACAGCCGTCATGGAGTCGGCCGTCATGGAGACAGCCGTCATGGAGTCGGCCGTCATGGAGTCGGCCGTCATGGAGACAGCCGTCATGGAGTCGGCCGTCATGGAGACAGCCGTCATGGAGTCAGCCGTCATGGAGACAGCCGTCATGGAGACAGCCGTCATGGAGTCGGCCGTCATGGAGACAGCCGTCATGGAGACAGCCGTCATGGAGACAGCCGTCATGGAGACAGCCGTCATGGAGTCGGCCGTCATGGAGACGGCCGTCATGGAGACAGCCGTCATGGAGTCAGCCGTCATGGAGACAGCCGTCATGGAGACAGCCGTCATGGAGTCGGCCGTCATGGAGTCAGCCGTCATGGAGACGGCCGTCATGGAGTCGGCCGTCATGGAGACAGCCGTCATGGAGTCGGCCGTCATGGAGTCGGCCGTCATGGAGTCGGCCGTCATGGAGACCGCCGTCATGGAGTCGGCCGTCATGGAGTCGGCCGTCATGGAGACAGCCGTCATGGAGTCGGCCGTCATGGAGACAGCCGTCATGGAGTCGGCCATCATGGAGACAGCCGTCATGGAGTCAGCCGTCATGGAGACAGCCGTCATGGAGTCGTGGAGTCGGCCATCATGGAGTCGGCCGTCATGGAGTCGGCCGTCATGGAGTCAGCCGTCATGGAGTCGTGGAGTCGGCCATCATGGAGTCGGCCGTCATGGAGTCGGCCGTCATGGAGACAGCCGTCATGGAGTCGTGGAGTCGGCCGTCATGGAGTCGGCCGTCATGGAGTCGGCCGTCATGGAGACAGCCGTCATGGAGTCGGCCGTCATGGAGTCGGCCGTCATGGAGACAGCCGTCATGGAGTCGGCCGTCATGGAGACAGCCGTCATGGAGTCGGCCATCATGGAGACAGCCGTCATGGAGTCAGCCGTCATGGAGACAGCCGTCATGGAGTCGTGGAGTCGGCCATCATGGAGTCGGCCGTCATGGAGTCGGCCGTCATGGAGTCGGCCGTCATGGAGTCGTGGAGTCGGCCATCATGGAGTCGGCCATCATGGAGTCGGCCGTCATGGAGTCGTGGAGTCGGCCATCATGGAGTCGGCCATCATGGAGTCAGCCGTCATGGAGTCAGCCGTCATGGAGTCAGCCGTCATGGAGTCGGCCATCATGGAGTCGGCCGTCATGGAGACGGCCGTCATGGAGTCGGCCATCATGGAGTCAGCCGTCATGGAGTCAGCCGTCATGGAGTCAGCCGTCATGGAGTCGGCCATCATGGAGTCGGCCGTCATGGAGTCGGCCGTCATGGAGACGGCCATCATGGAGTCGGTCGTCATGGAGACGGCCATCATGGAGTCGGTCATCATGGAGTCAGCCGTCATGGAGACGGCTGTCAGGACGCAGCTGCGGGTCTCCGATCCGCTGCACCGTCCAGGTCACCTGACGCAGCTTTTTATCTGAAGGACGCTGAAATTTCAAACGCTTTACAGGTGTCCTGCCGTCCAAAGCGCCGCTCTTTGCTCTTCGTTGGTGTAAAACAGAGGTGCTGATTGGAGCTCTGGGCTGCGGACTGTAAACGTGGGGTTTTATTGGGTGGTGCAGCAGCAGGGGGGTCGGGTGGGAGGACATCACTTCACATAGAGGCTCAGGAAATGTAAAAATGTTCCCTAAATGCATAAAGTAAGCACATTAGTATGCTTAAATACATATTCTTAGAGCATAAAATCCAAATCTGTGATATTCTCTGGTGTTTTTCACTTTGTCATTTCTGCCTCTTTCTGGAGTATTTTGAATCGTTGGTCGTAATTAAATTCCTTTCATCTAATGAATAAAAATGATCTGATCTGGTGGTCGAGTTCATTTACAAACACTTTAAATCATGAACGCTCATGTTTGCACTTTAACAAAATACTTCTGCACGTTTTTGGCCTTGTTGGTGTCCCATACCTGAGGAGAAAGGGAGTCAGAGCGGATCAATGTTTATGTGAAATATAAATGCTCAACAGCATAAATAATTGTTTGCTTACTTAGATATATACGCTCACATCGGTTTCACTGCGCTCTCGGATTGGTGGCTCAAAAATAACCGCAAAGAAATTCAGTTTTTTAGCTAAACTGAATAAAAAGTGTTAAAACAGTGGGACGCTCGTGTCACATAATAAATAAACTGTTGAAATGAGGTTGAGATGTAAGCAGACACAGACAGAGCCGTCTGGTGCCTCTGGTAAGGCACAGACCAGATCTGTTTGCTAGCGTTTAGCGCATTAGCTCCGTTTCAACAGAGCTAAAAACCACCTGAAGTGAACATAAAAACTGTTTTTATTTATTTGTTTCAAACTGGTTTTAAAACAAAACAATTAAAAAAAAATCATGTTCAAACATAACCAAGATCAAAATAATTAACTTACCACAATGTTTCTGTTTGACAAGGAGAAGTAACACTCGTCTGAACTTAATGTTACTGACGACTCAATAATGATCAGAAAACGTAACTAAAAACATGTTGTGGTATTCATATGCCTGTTCAGTTTACTGTGCTGAAGAACCAAAAGATAAATTATATTATAAAAAACTGACTCTGATGTGATATTTTAAAATGCGTGTAAAGAGTTGCTGATGGAAACGCAGTGAGCAGGGTCTGCATGTGGGCGACTGACCTCAGTCCAGCCTGGAGGTCAGGGGTCAGGCATCTTCGTCCTGGTTGGGTCACGTTGACGTGTCCAAACTGGAGTCTGAGTGGATGAAACGGGCCAACGTGAGTCTGGAAAACGAGAAATCACATGTTGGACCTGCAGCTCTGAATATGACAAGAAGTGTTTTCTTCACGGGACAGTAGCGTTTCTGAATGAGGTCATGATGTAATGATTTGTTGATATTATGTCACTTCCTGCCTTCCTCTGACTTCTTTTCACTGCCTGAATCCTTGAAGAGACGATAAGAAACACAACAAAACCGGAGCTTAAGCCAGGTGTCTCTAAGACTTGCAGTCCTTTTGTCTTTGGACCATGTGAGAGAGTGTGTGTGTGTGTGTGTGTGTGTGTGTGTGTGTGTGTGTGTGTGTGTGTGTGTGTGTGTGTGTGTGTGTGTGTGTGTGTGTGTGGAGGGCGTTTCTGCTCACACCGCAGCTGCCGGCCTCCCGGACTACCAGCCGTCAAACAACACACACAGAAAAAATCCTTTTCAGAAGCCGAGTCAGGAACCAGCGCAGAGATGATTAAATTCTCCATGCGAGGAGTTCAAAAGCAATAAAAAATGAAATGAAAACACAGGCGGGCGCGCGGCACAAAGAGCTCATTGTTGCCGGGCAGAGGAATGCCTGAGTGTGTGTGTGTTTGTGTGTCTGTGGGCAGAGGCCATGAGGAATGTGAGTTTTTGCATGAAGACAAAAGCCGGCCTATGGCTGAGCGGAGTAGAGGCACAGAGAGGGAAACGGCCGGAGAGAAGGAAAGAGCCTCGCTGCGACGTACCGGGACGCCGCCATGCGCTCGAACTCACCTGCAGCCTCATTTCCTGCATTCCCTCATCCACTGACCTCTGACCTTTGCAGTGGTGTGGACAGATTTAAGACCCTCAGCTTCCTCTGGTTTTATGGGATCTGCTCTCTGAAGGAGTTTCTCTGGTTTCAGAGCTGAGCAGAAACACTTGAAGTCAAATAAAACGTTTGGGTGCAGATCCTCGTTCCAGCCTCGTCGGACAAGCAGAAGTCAAGATTTCTCATGTTTTCAGTTAACATCAGATGATTTCTGCATGTTGAGCTTTGAAAGTTGTAAACTAAATCTCAGTAACTCTGAGGTTCGTCCTCACCGGATGAAGAACCTCCACAGTTTTTACTTTGAACTGGAAAAGTCTTGCAGAATGAAGGCAGTGAGAGAAAACATGTTTTTGTTGCACATTAGGGAAGTTTCTGTGCAGCAGCAGCAAAGTGACACACAGATTCACACAAAGGTAGGAATAATATATAAAAACAGAATAAAAAGCAGAACACTGTTCAGTCAGGGTCAAATTTAAACACAAATCTGGAAAAGATTAGCATTAATGATTAATTTATTCGTTTTGATTTTGTTTTTAATCTGATGCTAGATTTTAATTAAAGGGCGTTTATTTCAATATTACATCCAGATTTTGTTTCAAATGAGATATTACATAAATTAGTGGCATGAAATAATAAAATTAAACCAATTTATTTATATAGATTACTTTATGTCTGTGACTCAAACTCATCTTTAAAATTCAGTTGCAGGTTTTTGAATGAGTTTTACTGTTTCAACATTATAGTACATTACAGTTCAAATATGGCAAAAAAAAATCCTTTTAGCAACTGCACAGAAATAATATATCAGTGTTGTTATATAACTGAATTATTCCTCCATCACCAAAAATTTATAATCTAATTTTATCTTGGATACTGGAAATATATAACAATTTCTGCAATTCTCACTAATTAAAATTAATATTACTCATTACTGCCTAATGAAACTAAACATTTTTACAGTACTTTTTGTCACAAGTTGTATTCTTTGATACATCAGAACCAGAACATGTGAATGTAATCCCTGCTTCTTCTGGTTTTTATCCCCGGAGCAGGAATTTAATTTTCTTTGCGCTTTAGGTGACCTTTGCTCCATAAAGCAGTCCTCGCTGAAGCATCTTAACCTGAAAAAGACTCGACCGATCAAAGATAAGACTCCAGACATAGAGCAGCAGATTCAGCAGCAACATTTGGTTTGCTGGATTAACCCGACTCTTTCACCTCTACAGCGATGAGGAGTTATTCATGGAAAACTATAAATAGTTATTAATGTTTCCCAGAGCAAACACAGATGCAAACTCGACCCTGGTGATTTGATCAGGTTGACATTTGATAATAAGAGTGGAACAACAGCGCTGTCCCTTTTTACAAAGAACTGCTTCAGGTTCTGCTTCCTCTTTCTGCCTCCCAACATTCAAACGAGAGAAGCAGGAAAGAGGAACCTTTTGTTTACATGCAAATGATGCAGAAACAATCAGAGAAATACTGACGCTGCTTTACTATCATCATTAATCTGTCCGCCATGAAAGGTCGTCGCTCCATCGCAGGAAATAACACTGAGCAGAGAGAAGGTGATGTTCAGAATCTGTGGGCCGTCATCAGCAGCACATCTGCAACAAGAGCTGCAAACCGGGTCAGTTTGTCCTGCTTAACCTGAAGGCAGAATACACATATCCTTTATCATCCATTATTGGGGAAATTCAGGTTTTCCAACAGCGACATAAACAGCATACAAAGATAAAAATGGCTGCAACTGATGAGAACAATTTAAAACTAGAAAATTCAAAAGAGTCCTGTCAAAGTGTGCCTGTCGGTTGGATCCCAGAGTTCTGATCTGACCCAAATCAGTGGTACTGAGGCTGAACATTAACAATGTTAACATCGTTAAGGCCAGTAAGATGTGGGATGTCACTAGAGCAGGGGTGGGCAATCCTGGAGTCTTGTCCAGGCCTTCACAGTCCTCCATGTTGTGTTTCATTGCTTTAATATGTTGGATTTTAATGGGGAAAATAAACAATTTAACCGTTTCAATTATTAATGTTGGTGCAGAATCACAAAACAAAGCAGAGAAACAAGAACAAACCTCATCTAGGGATTTTAAATCTAAACTAAAGGTCCTGAGGCTGATTCTACCACACGCACCTGATTTTTATAGCTCTATATTTTTCTTTTTGTTTTTTTGTGTTGTATTTGTTGCTGCCTTTTGGCCAGGATTCTTTTGAAAAAGAGTTTTTTAAATCTGAACGGGGATTTATAAAATAAAATAAAATTATGACCTCATTTATATTTGCTGAATTATTTGGGAGAGTTTATTAGGTTTTCACATATATTGATAATTGAATGTGCTGTACCTTTAAATATGCCGTGTTTAGCAGTGATTACTGTCTGATTGAAGTCCAGGGCATCATGTGACCAAAGCTGTCAACCTCAATGAGCCTCGATGAAATATTTCCAGCTTGGTCAAAGGTTTTAAGATGAATTTCATTATAATAATTATAATGTTGTAGTTGTTTTACTGGCTGCGGATCCAGTGGGACCGGATCGCGTGTTGACCTCGGTGCTGGCGGCATTGTGTGAAGCCGCTCTTTGACGCTCCAGCTTTCCTTTGACGTGGCTCCGGGTTTCACATTCCCTCCATTGTCCCAGGAGACGCTGCGGGTCTCACCTGTGCCTCTTTGTCTGCTGCTGGCTGTCAGACTCGCAGCACAGGGAGGAGATGTGGAGCCGCTCCGGGTCATCAGAACCGGTCCGTTCGCTCTGAGACGGTCAGCCTTACGACGAGACGCCAGACGCAGTCGCTGCTTAGTCAGGAACGTTTTTCATCTAGTTTTATTGTTTTATTTCTCTAAATATGTGTTTATTTTATCAACTTTATAACTCAGCAGGGTTCAGTCTTCAAATGTTGACATTAGTTAAACCTGCAATACCTCTACTGATATAATTATTAAAGCTGCAATATGTAACTTTTATAAACTTTTTTTTTACATATTTGCTGAAAGTGTCATTATATCCTGACGGTTCGGGATGAGAAAGAAAATCGAGCTTTAGCCTCTGCTACCCTGCAGCTAGCATAGCCTGTTATTAATGCTAATGCTAACTGGCATGGCCAGTGATGTCAGCGGATAAACGGTTTTGCTGTAACAGTAAGTTGTTTCTCTGCCATTAGCATATTTAACAGCGAGAACGTGAGGTTGATTGACAGCGCTAAGACCCTCCCCCTGCCTCTGATTGGTTGTTTTTGGTGCATTTCTCCACACAGCAATAACAGCTGAAAGAGGACGAAGTGGTAGTGCAAAACTTAAAACCAGTGGCGCAAAAAGTGGGTATGCAGCGCATGCAAAGGATAGGGGCGCAGCACCAGAGGGGGCGCCAAAACCCCGTCTGGAGGGCGCCGATTATGCTTTCCCATACACTTCAGCGCGCCTTACGCTCCTTCACCTGACGCACATAATGAGGTAAATCTAGCGCGAGTTTCACACTTAGCGCATCCTCGCCTCGGGGGATTTATGTTTTCGCTTCCACCTGAATAATGTGCAGTTGCGCCACTGCTTAAAACCAGAAAGTTTCTCACTAAACAAAGATATAAACCTTTGCATTTGAACAAGTTTTATCTCATTTAACGAGAACCTTTGTGGTAATGAGAAACGTTCACGTTTTAATGAGATTTCACCAGAAAGTTTGTCCTAAAGCAAAACTCATTAAAAGGAGAAAGTTTCTTGTTAAACCGATATAAACTTGTGCATTTTAGCAGGTTTTATTACTTATTTTAACGGGAAATTTTGTTGTAAAGAGAAACTTTCAAGTTTTATGAAATAAAACTCGTTAAAATGAAAAAGTTTGTCTAAATGATATCCAAAACTCAATAATAAAAAAAGACTGTTTCTTATTCAAACAAGATATAAAACTTGTTTTTAGTAAAAACTTTCTCAAATCAACATGTTTAGAGAAAATGTTTCTGTTTCAACGACAAACTGTTCCGGAATTTATTCTCTAATCTCCAGCAGTTAAACGTTTCCGCAATGAAACCAATCACAACTAAGACAAACTGCTTCAAACGCCCCTCTGCCTGCAGCAGCAGCTGATGTGATGAAAGGTATTTTTCGGTGGATCATGAAACGTAGAAACCAAAACCCAATCAGCGAGAAGTGAAATCTGTTCCAGCCTGAAACGAAGCGGGAATGGCTGGAAGAAAAGCGCAGAACATGGAAAAAAATCCCGTCGTGCTCCTGGAGGTTTCTCTGAAAGCTGAACAAACCATCATCTGTGACTCAGGCTTGTTGTTGTTGACATTCATGCAGAACCAGAACATGTTGCTGCCTGCCGGCTGCCGGGAAAACGGCACCGCAGGCGAAACCTGGATGAATGCGCCGTTCCTGGGAACGGTCCAGCTCAAACACACTGCTGCATCATTTTTACTCACACCCAGACACACACACACACACACACACACCCAGACACACACACACACACACACCCAGACACACACACACACAGACTGAGACTGAGAGGGAAAAGTTGTTTGTTCAGGTGGAGGAGGAGCTCAGCGCTTTCATCCCGTCCACCTGAGTACATACTGGACCGGCTCCGCTCGGAACGTCCAGACACGGAGACAGAAAAGTTTCTGCTTTTCAGCTTCAGATCCTACAGGATGATTTTCCAATGCTGCTTCTTCATTTAGGTTTATGCACAGTTCTCTAAAAAGACTTTGACTAGGCCATTGCAGCACATTGATTCTTCCCTTTTACAGTCAACAGCATCTCGTTCAGACCTCTGCAATCTTTACTGTCCAAACATTTCTCAGTCCAGTTGGTTTAAAACCATTTGGAAAAAACTTAATATCTTTACATAAATATCTATTCGATACCTGATTATATGAAATACCATCTTCATTCAGTTTCCAGGGTTTAAACAAAATAAAAAAAACTTTTGCCCAAAAGAACAGACACATTTTCTTCTGTGAAAAATGTTAATAGTTTCCAACTTAAAGAAAAAGGATTAAATCGATTCTTCTGGACTTTTAGTGTCACGAGTTTAATTTTAATAATGAACTGAACTTGATGCACTGATTAATAATCAGTCCAGCCAAATAAAAATTTAGAGCCACTAAAAAAAACACTGAAAAAAACATTTTATGATAAATATCTACCAGAGGAAATGCAATACTTTTCTAAAGGAAATACAATTTTAAGTTTTTGGGGTTTTAAAGTAAAGAGAAACAAAACTTTTGCCCAAAAAAGAAAATATACATTTTTTTCTGTGGAAATTAATGCAGAGAAATAAAAAGATCTAAAAGAATAATTTTGGTATCATTCTGTTGACTTTCATTTCAACAATGAACCGATCGTGTTACGATCATTTGGAATAAATTTATGAACTGATTTTTTGGTAAAATGCCTCGAGAGAAATCTGCTGGGAATGTCAGCAGGATTCTGGGAAGTTTTCCTTCTTCCATCGTTCTGTAAAGAAACAAAAAGTCGATTCTTTAATCTGCAGGTATTTAAATAATTCATGGAAAAAGTCCAAGGCTGGACTTTTGTTTTTAGTTTAGATTCATCATATTTAGTCTAGAAATCTGAAGCGGCGCATCTGGAGGTCATGATGACAGAAGACAGAGACGGGTTTCATCTGTTGATGTGCATAAAAATAGCTTTATTTCCAATAATAAATCAGAACCTGCATGTAGAAACCAATGATTCATTGGCTTCTTCGCTCCACTGGTGTTTGACATTAAGCAGCAGAACTTTCTCTCCACGCCGACCGCCCAGACCTGGGAACGACGGACATTTTTATTTTTCCCAACTCCTAATCTCAGAGCTCCGCCCCCGGCGCCGCCAGGCGTCCAGGTCGGCTCGGTCCTACAGAACCTCTTGGACTCGCCCCAGTAACAAAAAACGAAAAAGGTCAGGCCCAGGTCTGCTGCCGTCGACGCGGCTCATCGCACAACATCCCCTGAATATGGAGATGAACCACATGATTTCTCCTTCTACACATAAAAACAGCAAAAAACATAAATATGAAAGCAAAAAATGTCTAAAAGATAAAAGAAATTCTTACAAAATAAATCGTTTCAAAACTAGGTCTCTGAAAATCAAACTAGTGTGTATAAAACTTTGAGAATCACATGTACAACAGCTTAAAGGGCCAGACACCCAAACCTGAAGGAAGGCAATAAAATTATTTGACAGTTAAATTAATACAAAAAGGGAAGTTGATCTAAAGCAGGAAAACAAACGAGGAGGACGAGGAGAGTTAGTATAAAAACTTTACATTTACAGTCGATCACATGAGCGTTACCGTGGGAAACACAAACTATTTGGCATTTAAATATTTGGTAGATATTTCTGCTGCCAGGAAGCGGTACCAACCGTCAGATACGTTTTACTGAAGGACTATTTACAGGTCGGATCAGTCTGGGTCCGGCCGCCTCCGCCAGAGAAACACGAGCTTCATTACAGAAATTATTCATATTTCGGCTTCAGGTTTGCTCGTGGAGTCTCAGGCTGACTGGAGAAACGGTCGGTGTAGCTTATCGAGGAAAGCCCTGACGAAAAAAAAACAACAGAACCAAAACGAGACGGAAAGGTTTTCCAGAACCTCCAGGATGTGGAGAAAACGGAGGATTTTCACCTTTTGTGAATGAAAGGGGGATTCGATTCACGAGAGTCGGGATGCAACCCTGGAAACTCCTCAGAAAATTCATTTCTGCTAAACGTTTGTCCCAAACTGGAGGCACGGCGGTGATCATTCCCAAACATCCTGAGGATTCTCGCTCCTTCCCAGCAGCGGAGGCGCTCTGTGTTTTCCCGGGCCGTTCGCGCCGGATCGTCGGGCAGGAAGGGAAACGGACCCGAGGAATCGGAAGCTCGTTTTAATACAAAATCTGTTACAGAAACAAAGACAGGCCTGCCTCTGGGACTCCAGCAGATAAATTAAAAATATTAACATGATTGTGATCTCTAACAGCAAAGCTAACGGCTACAGGCCTTTTCAAAATAAAAGCAGTCTGAAAAACTTTTCCATCAAAAAAAAGAAAACGGAGACAGAAACTGCAGACCGAGGAAGACGAGTGAATAAATAACATCTGTTAGTGTTTAGCAGGAAAAGTTCATTCTGTTGTTTTTTTCCTCTCAGCTTGATCCGGAAAACACGGCGTACCGTAGCGGAAACGCTCCAACCTGCCAGGAAACTCGGCCTCTGATTGGTCAGTGAGATTCGTACGCATCAGGAGGCGGAGTCAGTCAATCAGTCGAGGCGGCGCCACGCCGCTGAAGGAACACGAGGTGATGAAGATGAGGCACTGCAGGGCCGCCGGTCGGGTTTTTACGGCTGAGGTGTGTGTGTTTGTGTGTATGTGAGGTCAGGGAGGAAGGAGGCGGGGCTGGGGGCGGGGCCTACGCGTAGATCTCTGTGGTGGGGGCCTTCTTGTAGATGGGCTTCTTCCCCAGGTCGTAGCTGCCTTCGTCCTTCTTCTTCATGCGGTAGATGAGGAGGAGGATGAGGAGCACGGCGAACATGAGGCAGACGGCGCAGCCGGCGATCACAGCTGCAGCAGACAAACAAAAACACTTTTTATTTCATTTAATCAAATACAAGACTCCCTGACTGTAAATCAGCGGTGTCCAAACTGTGGTCCGTGGGCCATCTGCTGCCCTCCAAATGATTTTGAGTCAAGAACCGTAAAAACTTGGCCAATAAAACAAAACGACTAACGAGACCTAAAACATGAAATTCCTGGTTTTTCCTTTAATTTGCAACAGTTTTAATCACTTTATGATCTGGATCTTAAATGATTGACAGATTTGTTTTTTGTTGACAAAAACTAAAAAAAACAGGGAAAAGTTTGGACACCACCGCTTCACACGGTAAAACCAATTTAATTTAAAATTATTCAAATGTTATAAAATATTTTGCTCCATTATGTCTGTTTTAAATAAAATTATTGGGGAATAAAACAGTCGCAGTGTGAAGCGGGAATCAGGACTGATGCGTAAAACAGCCTTCAAAATAAGAGCCCGAGTATAAACAGCTGATGACCAAACGGCAACACAGACTTTTAAATTTTACAAGTTAAAATAAGAATTTATCTGGAAAAATTAATCTAGGAGAAGCTAAGCTAACATTTTCACAGTAAGAATGTGTAAAACTGAGCCGCGGCGCCGGTACCGACCTGCCAGGACCTCCGTCTTGTTGAAGATGCTGTCCCCTGTGGCCTGGGACATCAGGACGTTGGACGGGTTCTCCTCCTTGGCTTTGGGTTCGCTGCCCAGCAGAGGAATCTCGTTTGTGTTCTTCACCACGTTGATCTCGTCTTTTGGTCCCACCGGGTTCGGCAGGTCAGGGATCCTGTTATCGAAGTCGGGCTGCAGGGGAAAACAACCGGGTCAGAACTCGTTCCAGAACCTCACAGAACCTGCATTCAGAACCGTTCTCACCTTAGCTGAAGGTCTGGACTCGGTTTCTAAAGAGAACGAAAATAAAAGTATTTTAGATCCAAGCAGAAGTTAAAGAACGTTTTGTTTTTAAAAACCAGAACCGACCTCCTTCTCCGGATCCGGACATATCGTACTCTTCGTCGTAATAATCGTCGTCTTCATCGTCTGTGAAACCAAAGTCGGAGCCGTTCGAAGAGTCTCCCGATGCCTCCAGGTCGCCGCCGTCCGTCGACATGGCAACCGTCTGCGTGGTGCTCATGGGCATCCATGTCTCCGTCTCCCTGACCTGCTGGGACACAACGGGCGGTTCAGGAAGGATTTCATTCCCAAAGCTACAGAGCCAGAATTCCCGGGAATCTTTAAACATCCAGAACCAGGAATCATCACTGAGAACCGGACCGAACCAAACCGGACCCAACGGCACTTTAATCACATTTCAGGATCCCACCGACTGCAGACACACACCTCCATCAGCCTGATTAACACACACAGTTAATAAGCTTAAGGATGAAGCAGTGTGTGTGTGTGTGTGTGAAACAGGAATTCCCAACCAGCTGCTAAAAGCAGGAAACTGTTCAGCTCCCAGAGGAAGGAAGCAGAGAAGAAAAACTTCATTCTGAATATTTTTCATCAGCCGGAGGAGAATCCTCTCAGTGGTTTTTAAATCTGTGGACTGGGAATTCTCAGTTGGAAAACGGGAAAACATGCAGTGATAACTTGCAGCCAAACTTCAACAGGATTCCTTGTTCCAGACGTTTTCCTCAGAGACTCATTCCTCACAGCTGCAGAGCTTCTTAGGACAAAACGACTCCTGCTTTCACCTCTTCCTGGTTCTGACTCCAATCCGACCGGCTCTGGCGTCAACAGAACCAAACGAGTCCGCTGAACGGATCATTCCTGACTGCTGTGGTTTAGTACGTCAGTTCAGTCCAGTTAAGGGAACTGAAGCAGAGAGCAGATTTAACTGAAACAGGAATAAAATGTTGAGCTTTTTCAGCTCTTATATATAGAAACGGGAATTTCTCGGAATAAAAGTCGACCACAAACACCACATCCTGACGGGCCGGGCCAGCAGCGCCGACGTCATGGTTCTGGTAATCGCTTCCATGTGAGTTCTGCAGAGACGTGTCGATGAACTCGGCTCTGGAGCCGGAGCAGCCATTTCCCTCTCATGATACTTTCACCCTGACAGGGAATGTTTTCTGGAAGTTCGGCTCAGAGACCCGTTTCCGGCCCTGCAGGCGGTTCTGCCTCAGACGCAAAGCGATGACTCGTGGCTCTGTGTTTCCTCATCCGAGTCGGGCTGCAACATGCCTGCCGAGTTACGTTGCAGGAATCCCATTCCTCGGAGCCGGGCTGATTAAACCAGGACCGAGTCACAGGTTTCCGTGGCGACCCCTCAGGCCTGCTTCTCTTCACTCTGCGGCTTCCAGCAGGTTTAAAGCCCTGAAAACTGTTTCTTTTTAAAATGACAAACCTTTAGGGCTGGCATATTTCAGCCGGATTTAACTGGGAACATTTTGGGTTTGTGAGTAAATATTTATTCCGACTCTGCAACCAGAACTAAAACCAGCAGAACCAAGTAAAGAACAAAGGTTCGCTTGTTCCGGCTCCTGGAGGAGCTTGGAGCTGTTGGAGATTACTACTGGATTTGGCTCCAGGAAAAATGGAAAGAAAATTCAGTCCATTCATAAAGCACCAATTCACAACGAATGTCTGGAGGAACTTTACAAAGTTAGTTCAACTCAGTCACAAATAATAACAGCCAATTTTAGCTCAGCATTTTTACCGACTTTGAAAACATTTGGCAATTTCAGTTTTTACCACAAATGATAAAGCACTCATTTACTTGGCTGTTTTGTAAACTTCCAGTTGAATAATGAACAGAACAGTTTTATATTCATGCTCTTATTTTGAAGGGGATGAAGACGTTGACAGCCGTTCTGTTTCCTGTCGTTTTCATTTGGGTAACTGTGGGTCCAGTCGATTCATCAGTTCAGTGAAAACATTTAAAGTAAACGTTTGACAGATCTGTTCTGGACAATCTACCTGCTGGTTTTTAAAATGCATTTTAGACCCAAATAAAACGGTTTTCTGCATCGAGGGAAGATTCTCTGGTTCTGCCCTGCAGACCGGCTCAGACGTTCATCTGGCTGTTAATCAGTAACTCGTTAAAACTGAAGATCTTTAATGTTTCATCCGGTGTTGCTTCATGTTCAGTAATGAACCACAGATCAACTCGGCTCAGGAAGTTGGTCTGAACTCATGTTGCTTTTAGTCCTGCAGATCAAACTGAAGCTTCATGTTCCAGTGCGCTACGTTCCAACCAGTTAGAGTTAAACTGGTTCAACTGGCTGGAATCGTCACCATGTTAATGTTTACCATGACGGCTCCTCATCCTGGCGGCCCCTGACCTTTAACCCCCTGCAGTTATGAAACTCGAGTCAGAGCGGGATCATCCCAGTCGGACCGAGGGCGGGAAGATGGGATCCGTTACGCAAGAGGAGACCAGAACCGGGCCGAGTCCGTGACAAAAATAACCCCAGTGAGGTTCAGAGACACGGCAGCGCCGAGTCGATCCGCAGAACATGAAACCCAACAGAACCACAAACAAAGCCTGTAAACAATAAGATCAGCAACTTTAATGGACGGCGCTATAAATACCGGGCTCCACCCGCCGACACAAAGCTCAGGAGATGAAACTGAAGCTGCGGACGGCTAACCAAACACGCTGTTGCCCTGGAAACGCCACCGCAGCCAACCTCAACAGGCAGATTGGAACCAAATGTGTTCGCGCTCCAGAACAGCAACACAAAGCCGGGCCGGCTGCGGTCCAAACTTCATGGAGAAGCGGGAATAAACGACACCATGTGCCGCAGAGAGACGATGTTTACTGACAGAAACATCAGCGGCCGTCCGCCTTCGGTTCCGACTGTAATGAGCCGCATGTGACCCGCAGGCGGCTGTGGAGCCGAGCCAAATCAGAACCTTGCATCCAGATGGACCCGACAAACAGGAAGGGGGAACTGAGAAAGGATCCAGAGTTAAAATCTGTTACTTCTCACTCTGAACGGACCTGCAACCCAGACCATCATCATCATCATCATTCCGACCCAGATAAACTCCCACCATCCGGCCCGTTTCTGTCACACAGAGCCGCTCTTTGTTCAACCAAAGCTTCTTAATTGCAGAGCTTGTTTGGTCTCGCTGATCATGTGACTCAGAGTTCATTGCGTGAATCTCCAGGCATGGCGGAGGAAGGAGCAGAAAACTTCCAACAAGCAAACGAAGAAACGGCTGGAGTTTTCCTTCCGCTGGGATGTGGTTGGGAATGCTGCCAACCGGACAACAGACAAGAGACGAAGTTTGACTGCATTTCAGACCAACTATTGTAGAAGTTTTATGGGATATTTCGGTTTATTCCTGGGCAGAAACTTCAGCTCCAGGTTTATTTATGAGAAAACTTTTCAAACGCGAATCATTCAGCAGCTTACGACTAATCATCACCTCCTTCCTGGGCCACCCACGGTCCAGAACAACCCAGTTTGGACCCGGGTCCAATCTGTGACAGGGAACAAAGATGTGGACATGCCTCCAGCATGTCAATGAGTGAGCCAACCGGGTCCAACTGAAAACAATCCCTCCGT
This sequence comes from Poecilia mexicana, assembly GCF_051168715.1. Classification (NCBI taxonomy): domain Eukaryota; kingdom Metazoa; phylum Chordata; class Actinopteri; order Cyprinodontiformes; family Poeciliidae; genus Poecilia; species Poecilia mexicana. Next base: position 30,181,176 of record NW_028263374.1, on the reverse strand, counting down.
CTGCCGACCCGTAGAGGAGCATCTGCTCCATTCACACGGAGCCGTGGAAACGGCAGGCAGCCGCTCCACCTTTCAAACATCCGGCCGCTTTCCCAACCGGAGGCGCATGACCCCCAACCGGACCTTTCAGGATGCGGTTTCAGTCTGGAGCAGAACATCATGCCCGGTCTTCCTACAACGCCTTCTGGTACTTTCAGCTGATTCCAGTCAGTAGTTGGACTTCCAGGTCGTTTGGTCCAGAAGTAACTCCAGCACCAATGCCGTTATTTCTGAGAAGAAGCAGAAGATCCAGTTTTCTCCCAGACTTCCTGTTTCATGGCGACAGACTCAATGGGAAGCGGAGGTTCTGGGCTTAATGGGTCTAATGGGGTTCTGATGAGGATCCTCCTGAGGGAGCGGCTGATCTTATCCACGCAGCTTTTATTGGACACTTCCTGCCAGTGATGAGACCGTTGGGCCACGATAACCAGACAATACCGGGTCGTTCCTGAAGCCGTGAGCGACGGAGCAGTAATCCATTCATCACATCCGGCGTTTCTCCTCCAGGCAGAACCGGATGAAGACAACCATGCTGAAGAGCTTTTATTGGATGAAAGATGCAGCTGCAGCGCTGAAAGTCAGGAAACATCAGGAAGCATCAAATCCATTCAGTGTCAAACAAAAGTCCCAGGAGACAAGAAGACCTGATGGATGGACACAATAAGAGCTTTGACTTCCAGCAGGAAGCCGAGGAACGGCCCAGTTAGAGGCATTAACTCTGATTAGAGTCACGATGCTGCAAGCGGCGTTCAGAGAAGATGGGCTCTGATTTAAAATACTGAACATTTAGAATCAGAACATGAACGCATGGCCGGACCAAAGCCTGCTGCAGTCGGTTCTGGTTCTGATCAGAAGGAATCTGCAGCGTTTAGTTTATATTCTGATACCTGAGCCTGGAACAAAAACGGAAAATATCAGGCCTGGAGGCATGGCTGGTCCGCTGCTGCTTTATGCTGACTGTAGCTCGGTGTGTGTGTGTGTGTGTGTGTGTGTGTGTGTGTGTGTGTGTGTGTGTGTGTGTGTGTGTGTGTGTGTGTGTGTGTGTGTGTGTTCTGACTGAGGAATGTGCCTGGATGTGGGCCGGCTCGCCAGTCGAGGTCTCGGCTGCTCAGTCAGCCACCACATTCCTGTCTCGGCTCTGGAGGAGCCAAAGCAAACCGACGCTCCGAGAACCAACGTCAGCCTGCAGAGTCCGGCAGGAAAACAGTCTCAGAGTCCCGACCAACTCAGAACTTTCTGGAAAATTACGCGCCGACACTCGGCTGATCACAGAAACAGGCCGAGAACCTGCAGCCGAGTTCTGCAGATCCAGTCAGAAACGCCACAAACACTCTGATCTGTGTGAGGACATTCACCGAGACGCAAACTAACTTGATTTGCTCTCATTTAGCGAGGAAAACTCCTCCGAGCTCCACAGCAACCGGCTCTGTTACGCAACGCTGCGAAAACCAGCAGAACCTGAGTTGGTTTGCTTCCACATCCAAAACGCCAAGCAGAACCACAGCCAGGCAAATAAACGGAGCTCCAGGCAAACAAATCCAAAAGCAGGAGTAAAACATGACGTTCCTGCAGAGCAGGAGGTCAGATTTCAGCTGCTTCACGAAGCAAAACCTCAGCATGAACTGCAGAGGAGGAAGGCGACTGCTGGTCAGTTCTGCTGATGGTCAGCGTCCCGGACGAACGCAGCAGAATGGAGCTGCAGAACATTTAACCTTTAGAGAGCTCAAGATATAAAAGACTACTATAAATAAAATATGTTAACATCTCCCAGTGATGTAGGATCCCATGTCAGCCGTTCTGCTCAAGCTGGGTTGATGAAATCTAATCTAAACATGGCGGGAAAATGTGAGCTTCCATCCCAACTTTAAGCTTTTTGGCTCAAAATTAGAAAAAGGATTACAACGATATGTCAGAGGTTTTCCACCTGCCTGTTGGTTTTATGAGGGCCGTCATCCAAACGTGTTAATTTAGATGATTCATTACATTTTTATGCGTTAATTTTTTTCTTAGAATGTAACATTTATTTTAAAATGTTTCATTTAACCGATGAACCAAAGAAAGTTTTTCCAAATCAGACTGGAAACAAATCTTTGGAAGGACTGTGCAATCGGGAGATGAATCTTACCCAAATGTCTGGAGTTGGGGTACATCAGTAGACTGTACTGATGTTTACAGGTCTACGCCCGTAAACCTGAAGCACAAACATCCGCCAGCAGCGCTGGACAACGAAGATGCTTCAGCCAGGATTAAGTTCTGCTTCCAGAAAATCTGATGAAGACGCTGGAAAAGTCTGTTGCTGTGCTAACAGGAGTTAGCTCGCCAGCGAAGCTGTTCAAGGCTAAAGCGGCATCTCAATGCTAAACATGCTTCAGCAGCACAGACGTCCTCAAGGCCAACGTCGGCGTAAACGCTCCACATTTCAAAAGGATTTCCGTAAAAAAATTAATTTGATGGTGGAATAACCTGAATAACATTAAAAACAAGAAATGTCTTTGTGTTTGTGCTCATATGTCCAGTTATTCAATAATGTTTTTGTTGATATATAGTTTGATTAAATTGTGATAATAACCCTACAATTAACTTGATTAAAAACTTTAATCCAGTCCAACCACCACAGAAAATGTCTCCAGTCTCCAGAGTTCCTGGTTCTGTCCGGAGTTCCTGCAGGATTCATGGAAGTAGTTTAATTACAGTTCTTTCAAAGAAAGAAGAGGGATGAAAGTGATACGGGGGTTTAAAGCTAAATGCACCAGTATAGTTCCCGTCGGCGCTGCCAGAGTATGCAGCGGTTGGACGGGGTGGAGGGAGGTCGGGTTCGGCGGCCCGCCAGCGCAGCCAGGAAGGACAAAAAGCTCCTCTCTCCGTGCCAACATTCCTGGGCCCAAAGGGATTTTATAGACCAGCGGACAGCAAAGCAGGAACCATTATTACATCCTAGTCATACTATTTATCACGCTCCCCTCCTTGCCTTCGTCCTTTCAACGCGGCGGCTTTCACAGCGCCCCGTCATGCAAGGGAGACAAAAAAGAAAAACATCCTTTAAAAATCCTGCCTCATTCTCTTGCAAATGATCCGAGAGGCTAAATGCCAAACCGGCCACATTCCTACAAGATCCACCAGAAAGGAGCCAACAAGCCGAGGGTTGCTGGATTAACTCCACTGATTAACAGCCTTTAATCTGCATTAATAGAGCCAATTAAAACCAATTTGAGATCAAACCGGAGCGTCACGCCTCGACGAGCCACAGGAAGTTCGCTCTCCTTTACTCTCACGTGTGACAATAACCTCTTTATTTAAAGGCAGGATAATTTTCCTCAGATCCTCAGGTGCTTTCCCGTCTCCCACCCCCATCCTGCTCAGCAAGGACCCGTTCCAACTTGTATCCCAACAGGAGCAGAAAACATTCAGGCTGACGAGCCGGAAAGCTGGAACAGCCGGATGCGTTTGGCTCCATCTCTCCAGACTAAACCGAAACAAACCAAGGTTGGATGCTTCGATTCCAAAAACTTCCTGTTTGGTTTCCAGTGGATTAGAAATCCACCTTAATCCTCAAACACATTCCGATCATTCCCGTGGCTCTGCTTGCTTTCAGAGCGCGTTCTTTTGTCAGGTGAGGGAACATTGTTATCGATTAGCGAGGAACGCCGAAGCCACATACCACCGATGACCTCAGCAGGAGATGAAAAAGCGGCGAGTGAGAGGGAGGGGAAGGGAAGGCCTTTCAAAGAACCGGGAAGAGAGGGAAGAAAGACGGAGCGACGGGCCGAGGAGGCAAGAGCCTGGAGCTTCGCTTACAGAGCAGGAGAAACAGGATGAGGGGGAATGTTTCGGTGGGAAAGCTGTAGGTGTTTCCACACCAGGCTAGAAAGGAGCGTCCCTGTGAAAAGACCCCGAGGCCCTATTGAGATCCCTCCAAGTGTGTAAAATCCCCCAGAGGGCCGGTCAAGATCACCAGAGGTCACATTCCAGCATGAAGGAAGGAAAAAAAAAGAGGTGAGGAATATCACAGACAGTAAAAACGAGGTGGATCAGATCATCTTAGAAATTCCTGCCGGCTTTCCGATGATTGAAGACTGGAGGAGGGTGAAAACGCATCAGGCTAAACCTGCCATTACTGCCGTTTCCCTCCATTTGTTCAGAGAAGCTGGGAGGAGGAGAGGACTGTGGGTGGCCCGCAGCACCACTCCTCCACCTCCACCCAGAATTATCACTCAGTGAAAACACACACAAAAAAACTAAAGTCACAGGTTTATTTACTCAACCAGGAAAAATCCACAGAAACCAACCAACCAATCAGCTGTTCCTGTTTGTACACAACAAGGTCACATGACTAAACTGAGGAACAAGAATATAACCTCCAACAGCTGGTCAGAACCAAGAGATGGCGGATCTACTACGACCCAAAGGGAACCAGAACCTGTTACACACATTGCAACAGGTTGCTGGAGACACTGGTACCTGCCTCAACAGTTGACCAATCAAATAAATTCACTCCCATCCAAAATACCCAGGATTTCCGCTTCCATGAGCCCAACGTCTACACCAGGATGATTCACTGGGTCCATTAGATTGGGTCAGACTGATCCAGTCAGGGTGCGTCTGCCCAAACTAGATTAAGCAATTTCTGTGTTAATTTGTCCATAGAGGAAGCCCACAGCATGACACCTTGAGATGGATAATCACCTACCACACTAGACTCATCCAGCATCAGTTTAATCTTGAAAATTTAAGTCTTTTCTTGCAAATGTTTTCTCTTGCTGAAGGATAATTCCTGTTTAAACATGAGTAGCAGTGGGATCGGCTCGTCTGAGCCAAAATCTGACCAGCACACTGTTAATCTTTACAGACTGAGCTGAGGAAATATTAACATGTTTACGACAGACAGCAGAACATTGTGAAATTTGTTTTTGGAGTTTTAAAATGCAACCAAAGAAAATGCCTCAGAGTCTGGATAATTGTTGATTTGGCTTTTTTTTTTAAACGGGAAAACCTGTTTGGAAATGAGAGGTTCTGGGCTGAGGAGAGCTGCTGGATCAGCAAACATCATGGAAAAGCCCAAACCGACACCAAAAAGTCCAGGGAGGGAGTCTGGTTCTTCCAAACCCGCAGCACACAAATTCTTTCGGGATTAAGTCAACCTTTTGGATCTGGGAACACAGGAAGTCCCTGTTTAACTCTTCCCAAATGTTTGGAGGAGGAGGGAAAACTTGCTCTAACCCCGGGTTGTTCAAGTTTCTCCTCAACATTTATACTAAAACAGACATCTATGAAGTTAGATTTGGCTGGATACTAGATGAAAAGTTATCTGGGTTACAACTGAGCAGTTCTGGTTCTGGTTCTGGAGCCGCCCCCCACCCCCTCCCCAATCTGGGCCCCATCTGGGATAATAGGAGCAGGCTGTGGGAGTCCGAGCCTGAAAACCCGCAGTTTTACAGTAAACCAGATACAAATCAACCAAAGACACAGCTGAACCCGTTAAACCAAGCACAGAAAGCAGTGGGCTCGGTTCGGTTCGGCCTGGATGGACTCACCGACTCTGAGAGGACGGAGGCGGACAGCATCAACACGAGGCACAGGGGGGAAATCATGGCTGTCCTCTCACTTCGCAGCTTGCTTGGATCAGAAACAGGAGGATAAAACTGCGCAGCGCCGATATTTAACACCTTCTACCGGCTTCGGGTTCGGACTGGTGAGTCTTCACTGCTCCTGGGTCCAACTTTAGTCCAGGAAAGGTTCCGTCTGCTCCGGTGTTTGTCGCTTTGACCGTTTGTCTTCTGCTATATCTATCTCCGCTGACCGCTGGATCTCTACTGGGGCTCACGCGCCGGCTCCTCCGTGCTTCATATGGAATGACTTAGCCAATCAAAATCCGTGACGTTGCGAAATTTTCCGTAACCGAACAGGTTGACTCCGCCCCTCAGCAACAACAACAACAAAAAACTCCGCCATGTTGGTGAGGGAAGGGAGCCTGGATTCTGGTTGTTTTTAGAGCAGTCATACGTCAACGCAGCCGCCATATTCGAGAGGATACCTTTATTTGAGTTGTGAAAGCACTTTTTTTTAACGATATGGGTCGTTAAAAAAGAACTAATCCAGCTCAGAACCCAGTGTTTCCGGAACCAGCAAAAATGTGAAGCATCATTTAATTTCTCTGCTCCTCAGATGGGCAACACTCTGCCTGAAAAAATGTTCAGAACCCAATGGTTCCTTTAAATCAGGACTGAAAATTTGTTGGTTTACTGCAGCTTCCGATACAAATTTTGAATAAAAAGGTCTTTGGCTGCTTAAATCATGAGAATTAAAACTAGATTTAAATTCAAAATTAAACATTCACCAAAAGTTAGGTTCAGATTTGCCTTAAATATCTGTATATGTTCCACAGATTTTTATTCAGTGGTTTTGCGTTGATAATGAATCATGTAAAATAATGTTGTCGTGTATGAAAAAACTACTTTATTTAGCTGAAAACCAGACTGATAAAGTTTTAAAAGTAGCTTCCACTGTTTATGGTGCAAGGTTGTATATGAAATAACACAGTATTTATATTTTTACCAATTCCGAAATAGTAGTAATAATAAAGTAACTAGTCCAGAATTTGTTGTTTGAGAATATGCAATGCTGTAGAGTAACTCAGACATCTGGAGTTTGGTAACACAGGAAGCAGTTTATGTTCCTTTAGCATTAAAACATCTAATTTTTTTTTAAGTGGAGCTGCTTTCTTTCTCTGTATTCTTCTGTCTCAGTCAGTATCTGTTTTTATGACAGTTAATAACAATACAAACCTTTAAGACAACCAACCTACAGCTTATCTTATCTAACTCGGGGTGTTACGGACCACTTTCACTTTCCTCCAAACAGAAATAACTGCATGAATGATAAGAGAACGCTGGTTGAATTTCTCTGAGTTAATCAGTCATGAAGCTGCCATTAAAAGGTTCTCTGTCTGTTCCAGGGAAAGCTGAAGAACCGACGGGATTTTCCTCTCCGTTACTTCATGGAAACTCAGGGTGACGACATCTTCTTCCTCCTTTCTACTCTTTCATTCTCTCACCACTAGAGCACAGTTCATTTCATTTTCCTGTCTGCATCCTTTTCTTTTCTGATGAGTGGTCGCTGTTTTCACTTTCACATTAATTACCTAAAAAAACAAAACAAAGAAAAACAACAGTTTTTCTATCAAGACCAAACTGGAACTTTGTTGTTCTGAGATAAATAGATTTTATGAACAATTACTAAGTCAAAAACAAAATTTAGACATTAATTATGTATAATAAACAAATGTTGGAAATTAAACTTTCCAACATATTTTTATAAAATGTTTTCTTTTTGGAAAGATTTGTATTTTCCTCTGCGGCTGAGTTAACCCATTCAGTTAATCAGATTATTATTGTAAAGTCAATTTATTTGAGGAACTGTATCACTGAGTGAAATGTTTTATATAGATTAATTACACACAGATGCCTTTATTTGAATTAAGATGACTTTCTGCATAATTTAAAATTGAAATAATACATCAAACAAATAAAGAAACTAATTTTAAAAACAAAAATGTGGGTTTAATGAAAATTCCTGCTAAAGGTTATTTTCAAAAAGTAATCTGACAAACACGACTCATTGGGACGTATATTCTAATTTGCAGTAAATATGTTTTTTCAAAGAAAATAGACATTATTTGACAAAATCAGGCTTAAAACTTGCTCCTGTTTTATTTAGTTTAATTTTTCCACATTAAAGCCAACATACCAAACATTTCATTATATATTTTTCTCACATCCTTATTTATCATCCTATTGACAAGTTAGTGTTCTAACATTTATTTTTTTTGTTCCATCTACTGTAATTAAATATTTTTTTCACCATCTAAAATATATTTTTAGTATATTTCGTCTATTCAGCAATCATAACAAATGGCCCATATACAGACTAATCATAGATCCTCTGAAATACATTTATATTTTTGTTGATTATAAAACAGCACAATAATAATGTGTGAATTCTGCATGGCTTAGATTTGCTTATTTATAAAAACTTTTAGAGGTTTTGATATTTTATGACTGAGATTTTGCCGCTAAATGCCAATTTAACCCTAAATCTGGGCAAATTCACACATAAAGAGGATTCTGGATCCAAGCCTCATCTGGAGCCTTTCCGTGTGGAGTTTCCATGTTTTCCTGAGAGCATGTTTCCTCCCACAGTCTGAAGGCGTACGCCGACTCGCCCCCAGGTGTGAGTTCGTCATGGGACGGACCGGCAGCAGCGGCCTGAAAGATGCAGCAAAGCTCAGGAAGTGAATGGGAGAAAGGAGAGCCTCACTCTCAGGGGACAGCCTGTAATAATAACCGCTTATCTTCAGAAAATGATTGGAATCAGTGTTTCTATTACTTTTGACAGCTGGGACACGAGGTGGGGATTTTCCTGTTTGCCATTTCATTTCATCCATGATGAGAAGGAAACAAGTTCAGATTAGAACATTGTGAAGCGGGGAAAACCCAACGGCCGTACCGGCGCGTGCTCCGCGCCGCTGCCTGTGAAAACTCCTCTGGCAGACTAATATTAGCAACATGAAGGGAAAGTGTCTCAGAGCTGCTGGAAACCCCTAAACAGTTAAAATGACTGTTTGCTTTGGAAGGAGGGAAGTTTCATTCCCTGCCAAACCTGCTGGCCTTATCAGCTCAGATCAGGCAGTTAAACCTGCTGCGGATATTGCTTACATACGGCCTCGCTCATTGAAAGTACTCCTTTACCCAGTTTCACCGTTTCACTGTCAGAAAATAATGAAAGATCATCAGCTATTAAAGGAAATACAAGATTTAAAAACAGAAAGGTGAGATTTTAGACTAGTGAACAGAAATGAAGCCCAGAAGCAGGAAACACGAACATTATGTTGATGACTCAGCAGTTCGTCATTATTCTCTGTGATCTTTTTCTAAGTTTTATTCAATCTGCCCGTCGACCCAGAAAAGTCTTCTGTACTGGTGTCAGGACACTTTATCTCATGGAGTAAATAAAACTTTAATGGAAAAATCTGCGTCTCGCCCCCCACCACACACATTTTGTAAAATCAAACAAATTTGGTGTAAATCATTGTTAACATTGTTTGAGTTTGTTCATGTGGAAACGGGAGCGTTGATCTCTGGTTACCTATGAAAACTTTTTTTTAAAAATAAAAGTCTTAATTGTCATTTCACACATTTTTTGTTGCATAAATGTGGCACAGTTGATTGAAATCATATTTGATTTTTATAAATGAATTGGCTGGTTGACCTTTGATGACCTCTGGAAACATTCATTGATATCTTTAAAATGACAGCAGCCCAAATGAACATTTTTGACACCAATTCCGTCTAATTTTAAGGAGATGAGGGTTGGAGCCGACTTCACTCAGGTGATCTGATAAAGATTCAGGAGGTTTTACAGCAGCTCAGAGATTTATTAACCTTTGGATTGAACTTCCAAGTGGAACTTAACTGGTTGTTGCTCATTGCAGAGAGTCGATCAGATCCACCTTCAGACCAAACTAGCAGCTTCCTCTGAGTGAGTCCAGCTGCAGGAGGGAAAAGTGGAAACCTCCAGCTCTGCTGCTTCAAGCTGCTCACACTGAAGGTGAGTTGGACCAAAACACTCAGAGTCACTTTGAGGGAAGTTAGTAGAGGAGGGAGGGAGCCGAGACTGACTGGACCTTCTGTGTTTTCAGCTTCACTCAGAGACAAAATGGCTTCCAGATCAGAGGAGGATCTCTGCTGTCCGGTCTGTCAGGACGTCTTTACGGATCCGGTTGTTCTGTCATGTAGTCACAGCTTCTGTAGGGAGTGTCTGAAGAACTGGTGGAGAGAGAAACCAGCAACAGAGTGTCCAGTTTGTAAGAAAAGGTCTTCAAGGGAGGAACTGACTTTAAATTTGGTTCTGGACCCAAACACCGCTGGGTCAAAGGTCATCCTGTCTGAAGATTTGACCAGTTTGACTTCAGGAGAGGAACAGCAGCTTCCTGATAATCCAGAGAGGTTTGGTTACTCGTGGTCTGTCCTGAGCTCTGAGGGTTTTAACTCAGGGAACCACAGCTGGGCTGTTGATGTTGGAGACGGTGAAGGCTGGATGTTTGGTCTGTTGGCTGAGTCTGTCCAGAGGAAAGGAGACATAGAGTCTGTATGTTTGGGTTCTGTGGTTCTATAACCACAGAACCCAAACAGGTCATACAGGTTCTATATGACTGGTGATCTGTGTGACAGTGACCAGTCACACAGATCTGGTGACTCAACACAGTCACCAGATCCTTTCACAGATCTCCCAATAGACAGGATGTTTCCTCACATCACCTCTACAGCTGCAGCAAAAATCTTACCAATGAATGTCTCAGTTAGCAAACAGCAGCTCTGATGTTCTTAACATTTAATTTCTTTAACTTTGGTTTCTAAATTCTTATAACTATCGTTACTTTAATGATCTGTGTGTATAATATCGGCTGCTGTCTGCAGCTGCAGATTTTATTTCAGTCAGTTCTGATATCAACCTGTTGACAAGCTGGTTCTCACCATTTTGTTGTTGAATGTTGATGTTTTGATCTACGTAAGCCAAGTTTTGCTTTCATTTTGAGCAAGAGTCTTAATAAACCTGATAAGCTTTTCAAATTAAAGTAGCAGTTTGTAACTTTTCTAAAAAATATATTTTTTATATATTTGTTAAAATGATCACTCCGTCATGACAGTATATGATACAGATGATGCCTTCTCCCTACTGCTGTCATCTACAGAAATGCACCGCTCTGTCAAAAACAACCAATCAGAGCCAGAAGGAGGGGATTATTGCTGTCAATCACCATTCTGCATGCGCTGCTCACAACCTTCCCCTTCCTCTTTGCTGCACAGGCTGCCATGAATGCTCAGGCTAGTTAGCATGGCCACCAATTAAGACAGACAAACAGTTTTAGCACATTAGCATTGTGTACTTGAGGATGATTGACAGCGCTAAGACCGTCCTCCTGGCTCTGATTGGTTGCTTTGCATGTCTTCAGATGGCAGCAGGAGCACAGGAAGGAGCAGCTCAATCTCTTCACCGTTTCTCATTTGCACTGTCAGGACATGGTGACAGTTTAAATAAATGTGTAAAAAACATATTTCTGTAAAAGTTACATACTGTAGTTTAACCGTTTGTGGATAAATAAAACTGTTTGGTCTCTTATTGATCATATTTAGTTGTAACCTTTGCATGAATCTGCATATTTCATCTCTTTGCTGCGACCAAAATCCAACAGAATAAACCTGAAAAGAGCAAATCAGGAAAATCTCATAAAGATAAATATGACTCTGACTGAACAGAAAAATGTTTTTATTGAACATCAGATCTCTTTCAGCTCATCTTCAATCAATATTTTAAATAATGTGAAGACCTTTGTTTAGCCAAAGGTTAGTGGATGTCGTCAGAACGGACAGTATTCCCCTCAGAGTTCCCCTTTAAGCTAAAGTCCCTGTTTGATGGTTTATGTTAATATCTGGTCATCTGCTTTTCTTATACTATAATATTTAAAGGGGATTTCTGCCCTAATATTTGCATGAGTCTTAATCATCTGATGTTTATTGTGGTTTTACATGCAGTGGCAGGGAAAAAACTGATGAGAAAGAGAGAAAAGGTCTTCAGCATTAACATTTAAGATGACATTTAGGAAAAGTTTCATGATGTCAGAGAAAGCAGAAGTGAAAAACAAACCCAGAAGCTTCACAGCAGAGTGTGGAGGAAGTCACAGGCTGATCAGCAGCATGACGGCACCATCATGATCGAAATGCTGTGTCAAAAAGCAGAAACTGGACCCGCTGCAGTCAGACGGGGCGTTACGCACGCTGCACCTCTGAAAGCCTGAAGAAGGCTCTGAAATGAGAAATTATTTAAAAAATGAGGAACCGAATAAACAACGGTTGGCTGACAGAAAAACATGATGGATGATGAAGCAATCTGTCTGTTCAAAACATGTTTTATTAAAACTCCTGATAAAACCAGGACTCCTCTCTGCCCAGCAAGCAGAAAACATATGAAAGAAGATCAAGAGTAAAAATAATCAAACTTTTTGGTTTAAACTCAGTTTGACCAGAAACTCTTTATGAGCTCTGAATCAAACAGTTTACATTTTAAATCAGTGAAACCAGCAAACATTTAAGATGAAGAATAACAGATTTTGTGTTTCCTCAGTTCTTACAGGTTAATGTTTACAGCTCTGATACATTAATCACTATAAAACAAACTGAAAATAAAACAAAATGGCAAAGCATCTTTAGTCCTGAGGCCGATGTGGACTGGTGAGCGACAGCAGGGAGAATAAAGACAGGAATGTTTACTCATAAATACTGTGAATTCTGTGCATATATGTGTGTTATTACTAATATAATATCATAGATGAATCACCAGCTCAGGTGTGAGTACCTCAATACGCAGAAAAATATCACAGTTCTGAGAACTTTTTCTTATCCATCTTCTAATAAACTAGTTTCTCCAGAGAAAAGTAACCCCACAGGATGATGCTGCCACCACCATGTGGTGCGAAGCTAAGATGAAAGAACCTGGGTTCTTCAATAACTCAGTGTTGTAAGGTTTTATTCTGATTTTATTGGGAATATTTTTGACCTTTTGTAACATCTGTTGGAAGAAAAACAGATCTGGACTGTTGCCTTGATTCTTTACTGCATGTTTGAGAAATCCTTTAATCTCCATGGCAACCATCCAGCTGTGCAGATCAGCTGGACAGACATAGCTCCACCTTCGAGGCGCAGCTCCTCCCCCACTCAGCTCCTCCAGACTAGCCAGCAGCAATTAGCAAACACCTGCTGAGCTCATTCAGGAGCTACTTCTCAGAACAGCGCTGGTAAAAACGTTAAAGGGTTAATAGAGGAGCCATGTTGCGATGACTTCCTGAAGGAGGAGCTTCAGAGAGAGCAGGAGCTTCTTAAAGAGACAGAGGCCCAATTTCAAGGTGTTGCATCAGGAAGTAATATTTATTTAAGTCATATTTGAAATATACAGCATTTTTATAACAATGTAATGTAACAAAGTTCCTGGACTTTAAAAGTTACTTGATTATTGGATACAGCGTCGCTCCTTCACCCTGACGTTCCTTCCCTGGGGGGGGGTGGGGGGGGATTTATGTTTTCGCATCCACCTGAATAATGTGTAGTTGTGCCACTGTGTCTATCTACGCTGATGCTAAGTACTCACTTACTGGGCTACAGGTGGGGATTTCTTTATTCAAGTACAAATTTGTACAGTAAATTAAAAGACTGCTTCCTCCTTGGCTGCTTCCTGAGTGACCAGATTCCAACTCTGAAAACACATCTGCTGTGAAAAAACACCTGAGAGACCAGTTGACCTCTGACCTTGTGCATGTAAACACACAGCCTGCAGTACATTCAGCAGAAAGAGAGCGATAGCTGTCATCACGTAGAACTAAACAAACAGATCTGCTGAAATCAAACCTCAAAGCGTCTGAATCTACATGAACAAGATGCTTTAAACCCAGAATGGAAGGAGAAACTCTTCTACCTGATTTATTAAACAACCTGATCTGATTGTTTACTCTGGTTCTTATTTCATGTAATCTAAAGTTTTCTTTGGCGCCCCCTGCTGTTCAGATCAACACCTGAACATTCATTGACTGAACTTCTGGACATCATTTTCATCTTTCATCCCAGTTTATGACTGGTTATTTTTATTCCCAACAAGAGTTTTAATAAAAATCTGATGCAGTTTTGTGTTTTTCTCTAACAATTTAAAGAGTCAGAATTAGATTTTTATATTAAATGTTCACCAGATGGAAGTTTGATCCTGAAAAAAGACTTCTTCAAATGCTGCCATCTACTGGTCACTGAGCAGAACAGACCTCAGCTAAAAGATGTAAATATTTTAAGATGGACGTAACATATCGAGAGATGAAAACATTCCCTGGTAAACTTCTCTTTATGATTTACAAATTTCTTCATTGTTTTTTTTTTCATCAATATTTCAGCAGCATCTTTCTCCAGCTGTGATTAAACCATGTGGACTGAACCTGGAAACATGTTGTTGCTGACATCAGCGATAAAGCAAACCCATTTCCAAACCTGTGATGGAGGCAGAGCTGCAGATTCAATCAACATCCGCTGCTGCAGAGGAACTTCAGTTTATGTGAGTTTAAATAACGTTGTATGAATTTTGGCTTTAATGTTTGGTCATTTAGTGTTTTATCTGCTGAAAGCTGCAAACAGGTTTCTGATCTCCTCTCCCGTCATGTCCACAGTGACCAGCAGGGGGCAGGATGGTTCCACAAACTGTTTTCTGATGACGTTTCATCTCAAAACGTTAACTTTCTGAACCAATCAGATGTAAATCAACATTTTAAGGAATATTTAGTTTATTTTTCTTGTAACAAACTGAAATATTTCCATGAAGCTTTGGAGGATATTTACAATCCAGTCAAATTATAATACTGTTAAAATGTTATCATTCTGGTTCATTTTTTATTTTTGTGTTTTTATTTTGTAAATCACTTTGAACTGCGTTGGAGTTGAAATGTGCCATACAAATAAACTTGACTGATGATTGATCTGAACAGGTAAGCTCAGGTGATCTGCATCAACAGTGGAGAGGAACCAGTGTGTCCAGTGGAGCCAGAAGAGAGTGAAGGTTGAAGTAAATTCACTTTTCTCAGTGAAATAAGAGAAAATCCGACGGAACTCCTTTAAACGATCAAAGGAAGAGGAGAAACGGACCAGAACATCTGGGTTAATTTTTGGTTCTCCACATGGTGGCGCTGTTTCTGCAGGTTTCTCAGCAGATAATAAAAACCCAGAAAGAACCAGACGGTCCTGAAGTTCTGATCCCGGATCAGCCACGACTCTCTAAACGTTTGCAGCTTCAGTTCTGCTTCGTTCATTCAGATGTGATGCCAACACCTTCAGCTTCCCTCACGCTAATGAAAAGCAGCAGCAGAGTGTCAGAAGTTATCATTTTCACACCCTGCAGCTGTAACAGTGTGGTTCTGAATAAAACCCACCAAGGCGGTTTTGATTCAAGTTGGGTTCTCTGGGTTTTTAGGAATCCAAAACCGGTGGGATAAAAACTGATAGGAAATAGACAAAACTAGAGTCAAAAGAAACAAAAATGACAAAAGAAATGTTTCCATCCTTCTGCCCTGTTTTCATTTGAAGGTTCAGAGGAAATGAAACAGCATCTAGAAAACGTCAGCCTGCAGAACTGAGCTGTTTCAGGGGGAAACCGGCTCAGCTGTAGCCGAGGAGGCAATAAAACTTCTACATTCATTCAATCACATCTGACAGAGGCGTTAACCAGCTCACAAATTATTGCAGGAACATTTTCAGCTGCATCCGGGGTCCCGTCAGGTTATGATCCATTTTAACAATCATTAACAGTTTTCTGGTGAAAATCAGCATCTAGGTTACGGTTGGTTGACTGAATACTGGGTTAGTTTAAGATCATGTGCAGATTTTAGTGGACTTATTTAAATGTTGTTCTTTATTATTTTGAGGATTAACCAGATAAACTGGCATACTTTGCAGATTTTTAATTTAACCACAAATACATTAAAAGATTCTTTCAGGGTCCCAGGTTAATTTTGATTTATTTCCATTGTTATTCTGTTCCTTAGTCTCTTTCTTTCTTTAGGTCGTACTTGTTTCTGTTTACTTTAGTCAGTTAGTGATTCTACTTTATGATGTTTAATTATTTATTGCCTCCAGTTATTCCTTGTTACTGTAGTTTAATTATGTTTAGTTATTCTTTAATGTTTGGTCCAGATCCGTTGTTCCAGCATTCACTCTCCGAGTCCTTTACCGGTTCTTCAGCTCCTCGTTGTTCCTCCCGTTACGTCTCTTCTCTGTGTTGCTCTGCTGTCTGTTTTTGTTCTCCTCTGGCTCCCTGGGTTCCCGTGCTTTTTGCATGTTTTTCTTATTTTTTTTTTTTATTGAATCTATAAATCTACTTACTGCCTGCGCTTCTCTGCATGTGGGTCCACCATCAACATACAGCAATTCAACTCTTATTTTAAGGAAGAAAATAAAAATTTTACTGCCTAAAATGAAATCACTGCAAAAACACAAAATCTTACTCTGTTGTTTTTGTCGGGTTTCTAGTATGAATATCTTAGTACATCTGAAAAAAGACAAAAGGAGCTTGTTTTAATTAAATAACTTCTTAATACTAGTTCCACTGGCAGATTATTTCACTTATAAGACGGGAAAAATGTTTTCTTATAAGTAAACTTTTGACCGAGCAACCTGAGTACATTTTTACCATGAATACTTTACTCAAGTACTGGAGTTGAGTAGTTTATCCACCACTGCTTATCTCTGGTTGGGATTCACAAACATGTTGGTTCAAGCAGCTTTTTTAAAAGCAGAATCCCTGAGGCGAACACAGCGCCTGGTGTTGCGCTCCAGTCATTAAGTGTGCCTGACGCATGGATGCGGACGCACGCGGTCCGTCCTGCGTAACCGAAGCCTGCGGCCTGCCAGAACAGATCCATCATCATTTACGTCCTGCTGAGCGCCATTTGTCTCCGCAGGGACCCCGGCACCACCCCGCCTCCCGGAGGTCAGCGCATAAGAGGGTGCTTAGAGGCTCCGAGCCGCCAATGAAAGGGCCGCCTTGAAAAGCGGAGCGAGAGGCCGCAGGAAATGAGCATGAAATGGACGTCACGTCCTAATCAAAGCCGGAGAAGACGAATGAGAGGCGGCTGGAAATCACCTGAGCTGAAAGAGAGATGGATGGACGGACAGATGGAGCGGTGGGTGGAGGGATGGATAGATTTACAGACGGATGGATGGGTGGGTGGGTGGAGGAATTAATAGCCGCTGCACAGCCTCCCCTCCTCTGCACGTTTCATTAGCGGCGGCGGTTCACACACAGTCTCCTTTCTGTTGGGCCGCGGCTCCATCTGAAGCTCCACAGTTAATACCTGCAGGTTTCCAGAATAATATTGTCTCTGGCAGAGAGTGCCAGAAAACGGATCCGCGAGAAAATAAACAGCAGCAGCAGCAGCAGGGTTGGCATGCAGGTAACTCAGGGGCCGCGTGCTGAGAGGGGCCCGGGGGCGGGGTCAACAGGTGAGGCCTGAAAACCATCAGCACACGTCCAAACTGCTAGATACTGACCCAGCAGCAAGAAAAATAACCACAACCAGAACATTTCATGCTAAAGGAGCCCGTTGCCATGACGACAAACAGCACAAAGAGTTCAGTCACTGCCAGAAGAGATGAGAACTTAGAAGAGCTTCAACAGAACCTCCAGGTCCAGTTTCTCCAGAACCAGTCAGAACCAAATCTACCGGGAGAGATGGAGAGAGTGGGCGTGTCTCTCTGCTCCCTGGCCCCTGATTGGACAGAAACCAGGAAGTCCTCCAGTGGTGGAAGACTGAAGAAAGAGCTGCACCAGGAATATTCTGGGAGAGAAATCCTCAGAGCTAAACTGGGGTTGTGGGAAAACTGGAGGGTGGATCAAAATGGTAACTGGGTGAAGTCCAACTTCCTGTGACCCGGTTTGACTCCGACTGATGGTTCTGATGGACAGGGCGGCTGAGACACGAAGGTCCAAACAGGATTTATCACTACTGACAACCAAGTCCATTTACTGTCTGCAGATACTCTTTATGTGAATTTCATCAAATGTATGAAAATCTAGTTATTTCTGTCAGTTGATCCAACTTAAAAAAAGTTAATTTGTTACAAGTAATCAAATTAAGTTGACCAAAGTAGATATAAGTTTATTAAGTTGTTGTGTTAAACAAACGTAAATAAATTAAGTTTGACAAATTTAATTCGATTCCACAAAGAATGATTCAAATGTGGCCGTAGATGGAGATTCTTTCTTTGAGAGTAAAATTACTGTTCTTGTGTTTTTATAATCTAGACATTTGTCCAGAAACTTTTACTGAAAAGCCGACTTTGCTGCACCAATATCAGCTTTTAGCAGATTTATTAATCTTAATTTAAATATTATTTTTAAAACAGCAAATGTTCAAAATCCTTTGAAAGTTTTGCATCTATGATGACCAACATCTCTTTCTTATTTTGTCTCTTTCTAGTTTTTATTTTCTTGGCCCGTGTAAACTTTGGACTCTGCAGTTTTGGCAAAAGGTTTTCACACTCCAGGTGTTACAAACGCGTGCATTACATCCAGAGAAAGAAACAGTCCATAAAACATTCTGGACTCTCAGTGGCAGCAGCTCATCAGAACCGAATCAGGTCCAAATGGATGCCTGGAACAAACGGAAATCCTCTCTTTATTCCTTCTTGCTCCATATTTGGTCTTTTCTGGTCATTTTTAGACTCTTTCCTCTGTTTTGGTCATCATTTTCATGTTTGGTGGTTTTGTTCTAAAACCATCAAAGCTCAGGACCTTCTTGCGTCTTGCTGGGTTTTCTCCAGGTACTCCGGTTTCCTCCCACGGTCCTAAAACAGGAAGTGGCTCTTTTCCTTCTTCTGGTTTTCCGTTTATTTTTTAATCATCGTTTCTAGGCCAGTCACAATAAAATTTTGCTGGACGTTAAATTGTCCCATAAGTTGTTACAATAAACGATAACATAGCTCTTTTGAGACTATTTAGTAAAATAAAGATAATAATGGCATAAAAATGCAAGTCCACATTCTCAAAGATCATCTGACTTTAAATTCTAACGATTTTAAATATCCTCATAAACAAACCTTTGACTTTTTGTGTTTCAGTCAGAGTCATTTTTTCCTTAACGGAGTCCAGCAGTGGGTCATCATCCCCACTCAGTGCATCAGGAGCTTCTCAACCTTTCCAGTGTAGCTTCAGTGACGCAGCTGCAGGTTTTCACACTCCAGGTGGAGAAGCGACCCGACATCCGGGTGGAGAAGCGACCCGACATCCTGGTGGAGAAGCGACCCGACATCCGGGTGGAGAAGCGACCAGACATCCGGGTGGAGAAGCGACCCGACATCCGGGTGGAGAAGCGACCCGACATCCGGGTGGAGAAGCGACCCGACATCCTGGTGGAGAAGCGACCCGACATCCTGGTGGAGAAGCGACCAGACATCCGGGTGGAGAAGCGACCCGACATCCGGGTGGAGAAGCGACCCGACATCCGGGTGGAGAAGCGACCAGACATCCGGGTGGAGAAGCGACCCGACATCCTGGTGGAGAAGCGACCCGACATCCGGGTGGAGAAGCGACCCGACATCCTGGTGGAGAAGCGACCAGACATCCGGGTGGAGAAGCGACCAGACATCCGGGTGGAGAAGCGACCAGACATCCGGGTGGAGAAGCGACCAGACATCCGGGTGGAGAAGCGACCAGACATCCGGGTGGAGAAGCGACCCGACATCCGGGTGGAGAAGCGACCCGACATCCTGGTGGAGAAGCGACCAGACATCCGGGTGGAGAAGCGACCCGACATCCGGGTGGAGAAGCGACCCGACATCCAGGTGGAGAAGCGACCCGACATCCAGGTGGAGAAGCGACCAGACATCCGGGTGGAGAAGCGACCAGACATCCGGGTGGAGAAGCGACCAGACATCCGGGTGGAGAAGCGACCAGACATCCGGGTGGAGAAGCGACCCGACATCCGGGTGGAGAAGCGACCCGACATCCTGGTGGAGAAGCGACCAGACATCCGGGTGGAGAAGCGACCCGACATCCAGGTGGAGAAGCGACCCGACATCCAGGTGGAGAAGCGACCCGACATCCAGGTGGAGAAGCGACCCGACATCCAGGTGGAGAAGCGACCCGACATCCAGGTGGAGAAGCGACCCGACATCCAGGTGGAGAAGCGAGGCCTCTCTGGCTCACAGAGGAAACTCCAAACTTTAACTGAACAACCTTCAGGTTTTCCTTCCACCAACAGAAATCTGGATCCCAGAACCTTTCAACAGGAGGAGCGTCGACCTGATTCATCTGCAGGACTGTTTTCACCAGAGAGGGTGAAACAAGTCCATCTGTTCCACTTCCACAGGATTTAACAAGATATATAGACTCATTCATCGACTGACCGAAAACGTGAGCAGGAAGGTTGCTGCTCACGCTGCTGCAACAACTGATGCTGCTCATCAACCTGGGAGGGGTCAACGGTCATCTCAAAACTACCATCATTCTTCAGAGAGGAAAACATTTCATCAGCTGGAGGGAAGCAGAATCAGCCCAACATCAGAGCA
This sequence comes from Poecilia mexicana, assembly GCF_051168715.1. NCBI lineage: Eukaryota > Metazoa > Chordata > Actinopteri > Cyprinodontiformes > Poeciliidae > Poecilia > Poecilia mexicana. Next base: position 30,160,993 of record NW_028263374.1, on the reverse strand, counting down.
GGAAGCAGGTTAAAGGTTAAAGGTCAGGACACCAAACCAGCATGGCTGCTTGGGTGAGTTGAAGGAGAAAGCCTCGTCTCTCCAGAAACAAAATGGCGGCTGGACCTGGGCGACGTCCTCAACAGATGAATGCGACCCAAAGCCGACTTTTTCACCCCAAGAAAAAAAAGATCTTTGTCTTTTTCTAAGATCAGGATATTATTTTATTTTCTCCCCAGCATGATACGACCTCTACCATGTTTTACTGCAGCTACTTGCAGTTTTCTTCATCACATCAGAGAGTTTGTGTTTGCAGTGAGCAGAGCTCCTCTTCTGCTCCTCATCCTCGACCCCCCAGCACCAACGTCTCTGTGTTTTGGTTTGTTTCGGACTGAAAGTCGTCCTCCCATGTTTCCCCCTGAGCCGGAGACACTCTGCAGACAAAGGTGTGGTGTTTTTCCTTCAGTTTTATTTGGTTTCCTCTGCAGTAATAAAAGGGTTGGTGATGGTGAACACCTAGGAATCCCGGACAAAGGTCAGTTCCAACGTCTACAACTTTTTCCCCATAAAGACAACAGGCGCTGACGTGAATGCGGTTGGCCTGATTGCACCTTTCTTCCTCCCGCTGTTTGAAGCCTCATCTTTCCCAGAGCCGCTCCGAGCGAGGGTCACCACCAGAGCTTCACAGTTCAGCGGCCGTGTCCGGCTGGGTCACACTTTCCATGATGCTCCTGCTCTCTGCCTGGAGTCGAACCCTCCGCCTCGTCCCGGGAAGCCCGGACTGATAACCGGACTCCGGTCCCTGCTGTCTCTAAACGCCTTACCCAGGCTGTGACTCAAACCATGACAAATGTGTTGAAAGCAAGAAGAAAAACAATAAATAGAAAAAGAAACTCAGTCAGTAGCATTTCAGCCGTTTGCTCTTGACTTTACGCTCTTCAGAAAGCAGCCCACTCTGCCATGAGACGTCAAGACAAGCTGCGCTCACTTTAACTGCTGTAAACTCGTCAAACAACAGCTGGTCGCTTAACATCACCTTTATTTGGTTTATTAAAATTAAAACTGGTCATGGGATGCATAGAAAGATGAATCAACAAATGGCTGCTGTCGGGATCGCCTCATATACATTTGAGAATGGAAATGCGTCTCTTCGGTTTAGGCAAACACCGGTTATGACATAGCGGTATAAATGAGTCCTATGAGTCGGTTTCTAATGCGCCATTTTTGTAAATACTGCTGTCTATGTCCCCCAGACGGTGTGCTACTTCCACAGACAAGCTAGCTCAACCAGCAGGAGCCATGGCTACACTGGTGAAAGAAATTTGACCATTCCTCACTTCCAACATCCACCATGGCACCTCGACGAGGTTAGCCGACATCGTTGCAAAGGTCAGTGTAACTTTTCCACATCACATCATAACAATATGAGGAAAAAAGTCACATTATTACCAGATTAAAGTCCTTATGATACTGGAATAATATAAAATAAAAATTGGAATAATAGAATAACGTCACCATCTTTGCTCTCAGCAGAACTCAGGAAAGTTAAACTCTGACCTGTTGGGCTCCCTGCTGGTCGAACATGCAGAATGCCACACTGTTAGATCATTTTATTGATCATCATAGGTAATCACGTGACTTGATGGGTCATTTTCCATCTTTACCTGCCAGGCGGTTTCTTTGACTGTTCTGGTTATTTTCTGTCTTTGCCCTCGCTCTCGTCGTCTTGTTTAAAGAAATAAATGTGGTTAGCTTTATTTTTGTCCACATGTTGAAGGTTTTTACAGCTTCTGTGGATGTAAAGGCTCATCCTGTATCTGAGGAAGGTGGGCGGCGCTCAGATGTAAACAGATCATTCAGACGTCCAGCTTCAGAGGAAATGTGGTTTTTCACAGAGAAACTTTGGCCTACAGAGATGACTTGTTGGTATTTCTGAGTTTGGAACATGCAGCGAAGATGCCGCAGCAGATTCAAGCCAGATGACTGTTGCTGTGGAGGCTGAGAGGCTCCTGGGCTGCAGAGAGTCGGGTTCTTTTCTGGATTAGATAAGCGACATGGTGACGGATCAAGCCCGCTGCCGGCTCCTTGTTTTTCAGATTCTCTTTCATTCTCACTTCCATTTTTGTCCACTTCCTGTAATGTTTTTTACCCAGTTATTCTCCTCTCTCCTCTGCTCCTACCTGCCTCTGCATGTGGCCCGGTTCTGCTCTGGCTCCGGATCCTGGATCACAATCACTCTGGATGACAGAAATCCGAGTTCTGACTAAATCTCATCCGGGTTTCTTTTTTATACCTTCATCATCATCATCAGTCTGGTCATAACCAGAGTGCTGTGTTTGATGAAACATGAACAGAAATAGAGACATCCTGCCAGATCACATTTCTCACATCTTCCTGAGTTACAGGGATGTTAATGCTGCCACCAGAGGTTCAGTTTGTAAGATATAATTCATGCTGCACCCTTGTTATTTTGTTAAATTAGAAAGCTAAATATTCAGTTTGGAGATAAAAAATTAGCTTGTAAATCAAATGTTAATTTGAAACTGTAGTGTTTATAAATTAACAACATGGTGAAGATATAACTGAAAAATTAACCGCCATTTCCTCCCTGATGACAGGCTAAATAACTCAAATTACTGCTGTTAATTTTTCACTGGGTAACTTTACAAACAGCCTTTAAAAAGCTTTATTTCTTTATTTGCTTGAAAATATTTTCATTTGAATTTAATTTTTACATGTTTTGGTCGCCACCAGGGGGAGCTGCAGGCCCAGCACCGTTCCTTCTCTAATGGGTAAGATACTGACTACTGCTTGCAACTCTTTGTATCTTCAGCTGCACCAATCCACCGATATGAAGTCTCCTGGTTCTTTTCAGTTTTTGCCAGATCCTCCAGGTTCTGGTTCTGGTTGGTACTTTCAGTCCTGCTGCAGCTTCTGTTTCTTTTTTCTTCCCACATTGTTTTTGTTGCCTCAAATTTCTTTTCACATTTGATTAGAAATTACAGTTTTAAGGGTCTCTTTACAAAATAAATCTAACCAGCATGGTCTGGATGACAAAATATTACAGCAGAGAGAAAATGTTCAAAACAGCAAAGAAAAACAAACAGAAAATCAAACCTGTGGAATTAAAGTTGAGCTTTGTGAGGACAAGTTGTTCTCTGTTGCTCCTTGTTCCTGTTTCACCAACAGCAGAAGAAGAATCAAATGCAGCAAGCTGAAAGAAACCAGAGGTGTAAAACTAACATTCATGCTTTCACTGCGAGGGAGAAAAAGGTGTAAAAAGTGTGTTGAAAGAGGAAGAGAGGAAAGGCCTGCTGTGTAACTTCACCATCAGCCCAAGCCGTGTTGTTCAGGGTAATAAAGCCAATTTTGAATCAGTAATTTAGTTTTCTGTTGCGTAATGAGCCGTAGAGCCAAACAGAGCCGCTCTGAACTCGGTCACAGTTACCTGCATGTAATCACCCTGCCAGCTGAGGCTGCGGCCAACACAAACCCGTCACCATCGCTGCAGCGGCCGCATCAGCACCGGCCCGCATCTGATCAGCGACAGCTTCGTAATATCCAATCACTTCACCTCATCCATCATCTCCACGTTCTGATGCTGAAAAGCACGAGTCACGAGAACAGAAAGACAAACAAGGCAGCACCAGAACCAGAACCAGCTCCAAACCACCAGGGACCACCGCTGCTGCCAAGACTTCTGGGTTTGACCCAACTTTTCTGGCTGCTAATTACTCCTAAAGCTTGGTTGAAACTATGTTTATGGCTCCAGACTGGCGCTGTTTGTGGTGTCATAAATTAGACTCCGAATCAGAACCAAGATTGCTGTAATGCTGAGAAAAAAGGACGTTTAAAAACTGTAAACCTGACAAACCCAGCATGATGTGATAAAATGAAGCGATGCACTTATTACTCCAAATTACAGGGTCAAGACTGCAGTTCAAGATCCACACATCAGGGGGCGCTGCAGAGGTTACCAAGTTAAATCTACCAGCCTCATCAGTGAGCCAGAAGGTAAAAATGAAGCCTGACTGTTGCTGTTTGACACCATGGCGTCTGAAACTATGAGCTGCCATTTGGAAAATTAAGCAGCAATAATTTGGTTTATTTTGTCTATCAGAGAAAAAAACGTGTCATATTTTCACCTTATTATTCATACATAACTGTCAGAGTCCAAACTAAATATTTAACAATTTAGTTTACAAACTATATACTTATCAAATTAAATATTTAGTTAGGAAAATAAACATTTAATTCCAAATTAACTGTTTAGATTTGAGCTAAATATTTAGTTAGCAAACTATATATTGAGCTCCAAATTAAATATTACCAAGGGAGCTAAATATTTAACTTCCAGCTAAATGTTTAGCTACTTAGCTTCAAACTAAATATGTATTGCTACCTGAATATTTAGCTCCAATTTGGCGGACGAGTCGTCACGAGGTGAGCCGCAGTTACAGTCCTGCCGACAAAACTTACTTCTTAGTTTCAGAAATAAGTTTAAAACTTACTTCTTAGTTTCAGAAATAAGTTTAAAACTTACTTCTCGCGCGGTTGGTCGCGGTGTTCCCGCCACAGCCGATATTTCCATTCTAGTTTGTAATTTGCAGTATAGATATTTGCAATGTCAAACATTTTCCCTGTTCAGATGCTCAAACAAAGCTACTTCCGCATTAAAGCGCACCGGAGGGAGTCATGTGATGACGTCATCAGGACGTTGTATCAATTGAGTGTTTTCTGTTGAGTTTTTTTTTATATATAGATTTTTCAGTGCTATGGTTATTTTATTTACTTTGAAAACTTTAAGAGTTTTCTTAAGTTAGAAGTGAATGCACCAACGTGCCTCTCGTGTGTTTCAGGGTCATTTACATCAAAGAGTGCTGTATGCACGTCATATTCAATAAACCACAATTTTATTGATCAGATGTAATATTTTACTCTAACATGTTTGGATTAAAATTAGATTAGAAAATACTCATAATTAACAGAAATAAAGACTTGACAATGTCAGTCTGGGTGAAATTAATCTATGTATTCAATATATTAGTGAAATATTGTAATATTGTAATTTATTAAATATGACTGTAGATACAAACTTATTTAGTAAATTAGATCATTATTAATATTCTAATTAAGTTTCAAGGCTGAACGGAGAAAAACACAAACCTCTTAATTAGGTTTGATAATTTTTCTTTAGGAAGTGTTGCTGTGTTAGAGGCTTACTCATAGTTTGATGAATAATCAAAATGATTGATTATACTGGATTGTACAAACTTTTGTGAAGCTTTATTCTGTGAAATATCCAGAATACATATATTTGAGATGAAGTTTGTTTTCCTAGTATCAATCAATAGATTTTTGGACTAATGCAGATAATTTTTATACACATTTCATAAGAACTAGGACTTTAACATGTTAATTTTGATTAACTAAATACACAGATTTTAACATGTAAAAATTTTTAACACCACTAATAAGTTACTTATTTTTATTTTTTACACAGAACGGTTATGATACGGAACCTTTGTACTCACATGTTTCTAGTACAGCTGTAAATGTGACACACAAATGACATCCGCTAACAACAGTGATGGATGACAAAGCTGCATCTCTGATTGGACGCTAGAATAGACCATCGCTGTGTTAAAAGGAGCTAGGCTATCAGCAAAGCATGTCAATGCTAAACATGTAGCAGCTAACGCTAATGTCAGCATCCACATTTCTAAAGAAGCTCCTGATTAGGGGTTCCTGAAACATCGGGAAGCTAAACTTTGCACAAATCTGATGGTTGAAGAACAAATTAAAATCTATTTGTTTAATAACTTAGCAGCTAAATGAGTTTTTTAATTTAAAATGTTGCTGATTTTATATAAATTTCAATTAAAAACTCAACTCATAGATAAAACATGAACATCTTGACTTAATATTGTCTGAAACAAATATTTTTATGTCCATGCTCAAGTTGTTTTATGATTTGTTTGAAATTTTTAAGAACTAAAACATGCAGCTGCACCAGGGGCCCTTCAAGGGCCCTTCGGGGCCTCTGAGATGTTGCTCACATCACTTTAGAGCAGTTAAAACAGTTCGCCTTCAGCGCCATAAAGCACTCTCCTCTCCTCTGGTGTTTGCGCGTTGAGGGGGTCACTCTGTGCCATTTCGTGTTGGAGTCTCAGTGAGTCATCGGTGGAAAAGAGGGAGGAAGATTTGGGGTGAAATATTGCTGTTAAATGAGTCTGGACAGCATGACATCACGGGGTAATTAAAACCGCTTTCTGGAATTCCGTCCCCAATTCCTGCGCTCAGGTTTGCTGCAGGATTTCTGGAGCACCTGCAGGTTGGCTTGTTGGTGTGTGTGTGTGTGTGTGTGTGTGTGTGTGTGTGTGTGTGTGTGTGTGTGTGTGTGTGTGTGTGTGAGAGAGAGAGAGAGAGAGAGAGAGAGAGAATAAAAGAGAGAGAGAGAGAGGTTGTGTGTATGTGAAATATTTTCACTGGACGGAGTTCAAACTTTTGGAGGAAAAGAGAAAAAACGGAGGCAGCGGCATTACGCCATTCTTGCCTCTCATGGAAGAAAAAAAAGTGGGATTTAAAGAAGTTTCTTCCAGAAATCCAGCAGAGCAGCTCTTCTGGCGCTGGCGGGACTTCCACTGCATTCTGCTTCCTTCTGTTTCCTCAACATGACAGAGGGAAGAATACAGTCTGCAGGAGTTTTATAGGATCGGTTTGATTTGCGTTTATTTGAGTTTTTTTCTCTGTTTCTGGTCGGATAAGAAGTTTTTCCTGCAGCGCGCAGAGTCTGACCTGAGGATGAAAGCCTCCACATCTCTGCGCTCTGCTCCGCTTCCAGCCCAGCAGCTGCGCTGATCCTGAAGTGACTTTGTGCTCTGTACCATGACGGCCTGCCGGCGCGCTTCAGGGCTTTAGGATGAACGTTGTGACGCGTCTCTCTCTGCTGCTCAGCTGCTGGACTCTCTTCTATCTGCATCCTGTCCGCGGCTCCCTCAGCCGGACCGGACCCGCAGAGCGCACAGGAGGAACCCACCGTGGATCCGCGCACCCCGCTGGGAGGCAGCCGGTCCCCGCTGCAGGGAGCTGGAAACCCCACGCAGGACCCCCGCTGATTACAGCCGAGACGACCCCGATGAGAGGCAAACAGACAGCGGGAGGGAACCGGGAACATCCTCATCCTCACCATCATCAGCAGCTGGAACAGCAGGAGCAGCCGACCGGAGCGCTGGACTTGGGGCGCAAAGAGGCTGCGAGCTCCTGGCCTCCCGCTGCGGATGCACGCGTCAAACCGCACGCCCCCGCACATGCCGGAGGAGGTGTCGGAGTCGGAGATTCACCGAGGAAACCTGCGGGAAAGGTCGCCGCCAGGGCGAGCGCCGCGGCGGCAGCGGCGCGCGGCGGCTTTCCTCCGGCGGCGCAGCGCGGAGCCGCCGCCAGGAGGCAGAAACTGGGCGACAAGCAGCCGCTGGTGACCCCGCACGACTACATGCTGTCCCTGTACTGGTCCCTGAGCAGCGGGGACCTGAACAGCAGCGCGCTGCATGAGGCCGGCCTGGCCAACACCATCACCAGCTTCGTGGACAGAGGACACGGTGAGTTTTACCCCGAAACCACAGAAGATCTGCTTCAACTGTGTTAATGTGAAACAACTGTGACCACTTAATAAAGAAGGAAATAACGGGATATAGACGTGCTTAAAGTGATTAGGTCAGGGATGTCCAAAGTGCGGCTCGGAGCCCATTTGGGAGCTTCGGAATGTTTCAAAAATAGCACAGATTTATTTCACCAGACTGAAGCTGGTGATGCAAATTAAAGAGAATTTCACTGATCAAAAAAAGATGCAAAATAATATTTTAAAAAAGAAAATTTAAGCAACACCAATTATCAATCTTTCAGTAAACACATTTTTTGCTTTCAGTACTTTCAGCACCACAAACATCCAAAAAGCTTTACTGAAAGGTAGGATTAAATTAATTTATGGGATAATTTTTTAAACAACAATCTGTGGCCTACAATGAATCTAAAATGATTTGCAGATAATTTCTGTATAAATATTAATCTATAAAATGTAATAATTTAATTAGAATTTTTTGCTTTTAGTTTGCTTCTTCGATTGAATTGTTTCTGCATTTTTCATAACAAGTCAGATGCAGTTTTTGTGGCCCATGACTATTTTGAACTTCACAGTTGTGGCTCCTGTTTTAAAAAGTTTTGCACTCCTGGATTTGGTAGTTTTGTTTTAATCCAATAAAACATTATATGGATGTTTGAATCATGTTTGGAGGAGTGAATACTCTGGAGCTTCAGAGCCATGCATCTGATCAGGTCTAACACAAGACAGTGATAGAGCTCTGGAGGAAGAGGAGGAAGAAGAAGAAGAGGAAGAGAGGGGGCATGGTTGTGGAGTGAGCGGGGTCAACCTGCAATCTGCAGGTCACCAGAGGGGGGCGGTGCTGGGTGTGTGAGAGGAAGAGAGAAAAGGATTCTCATGATTTTCTGCAGCCTGCTCTGCAGGGCAGAATGACAAATGGAGACATGAAAAGTGTCTTTTCCCTCCTTACATTCTCTACTTTGTTTTTACAAACCGTTCCCAGAGAGAGCGCCACCTTTCTGCAGACAGCCTCCTACATGGACGATGTTTCAATTTCCATCCAGCAGTTTTTATCCATTTACAGTTTCGAAATTATTTAGTGAAGAACTGGGCTAATGTAATTCCTCCTTAAAAGTGTCCATGTCATGTGTGGCTCCAGAAACCAGATGAGTTGAAGCAAAATATCAAATATCTGAGTGCATGTCTGCCGAAAACACAGCCACTGATTTCAGGGCGCAGCAGAACAACTATGAGCCGCAACAATGATCAGGTGACCCAGAGTTTTTTATGAGATCACTGTTATAAAACCCAGGTGTGTTCTGGCTTTTTGTGCTGATAGACTGTATTATAATTTCAAATGGTCAAATACCAACACGTGTTTCTGTGAACAAAGTGCATGATGGGGCCTGGAGGCGTGGCCTGAGGTGTGAAGGGAAAGAATGATTATCTATATCTATAAACAGATGGAATATTGGGACAATGAAGAAACTGAGTCACAGGCATTAGCTTGACAGCATAAAGTCAAGCGAAGTCAAATGTATTTATACAAAACATTTCAGTCAGAAGGCAGTTCAAAGTATTTTGTACCATAATACGCTGCTGCAGTAATCAATTATAGGTTGATTAAAGATAAATGCTGATGCTGAGGCAGTGTTGTGGTACTCGAGATCGGTCTTGGTCTCGAGTCCGGTCTTAAGACCATTTTCTGATGGTCTCGGTCTCGTCTCGGACTCGACCGCATTTGGTTTCGGTCTTGTCTCGGTCTCGGGCTCTGAGGACTCGGCATTTTATTTCAAGACCAGTCGAGACCGCAACTGTGAAAATACCACTAAACGAACAGCATACTATCCAGTTTATTTGTTAACATCTTTGTTTTCAGTGGATGCAAAACGCACCAATTAAAATCCAAGCAACTACGTGTTTCTCTCCCTCCCCCTCCCCTCCCCACCTTTCACTCGCACGCGGCGCTCCAGGACATGCGCAGTGGTTTTCTCTCAGCGGCAGAAAATGTTTGTCTAATCGTCAGTAATATAATAGCGCTGCATAAATAGTAAGAAATCCGATGGCCAGAGCTAACTCAGCAGCGCTTCGCTTTCACAGACGATGGGGACAACGTCTAACTATTTTCGTCACTTAGAAAAGTAGCTCAAAGAAGGTAAGCTCTGTTAACGTGATGTTAGCAAAGCTAGCTGTACAGAGACACATAAGAATTTGTGATGAAAAAAGTCACTCACTGTCTGAGTTATTGTGCGGAGATGTTGACTGACTTGTCGCATATATGGGACAACGCTGTGTCCAAAAGTCTGCAATATAGTGATGTGACATTCAGAAACAGTCGATTCTTCTCCACGGCTCTTTACTTATTAGATAGGACTGGAGTGTCACTCACTGAGAGCCGTTGTTCTATCAGATTACCATACACTGTCAGAATAGCATACATGCAGTGAGTACCATGCCTGTGCATGCGCATTAAGAAGTCCAACCGTCAGAGGAGTTGTCAGTTCAGCATACGCAACAAGTTATGACGAAAATAAGTAATTAAATTGTTTATAATATGACATAATATGATAACTAGATAGATATACATGCGTTGTCGTGGTTTCAAAGTGTATTTAAAGCAGGTCTGGCTGCAGCTGGATGCCATACAACTGTTAATAACCAAGTGTATGATGATCTACGTCATGATTCTATGTTGCTGATTAAATAAAATCATATGGTAATGACAGCGTATGCATGTCTGAGCTAAGCGTACGACTATCTGACAACGTATGCTGATCTGACAGAACACCGTGATCTGACCTGACAGAACACCCGTTCTTTGTTCTAGTAATGCTGTGTACACTGCATCATTATTTTATTTAATTATGTACGTTGATATTTAAATTAACAAATAACTAAAACACAAGAACGAAAGAGCACGCAGAGCATGCACATTGCTCTTTGTTTTTGTTCAAAGTGGCAGCTGTAATGTCTGCCATGGTGTCAGACTACCTGGCTTCATGTACTGGGAGAGAGAGTGAAAACAGTCCCGATGAGCGCCTTCTGTTTGGTTACTTCTTGCTTGTTGCTCCTTGGTCAGTGTTCGTAGTTGAGCGTTATTTACCGTCAGGGCATTGCCTCAATTGCTATGTTTAATGGTGCAGACAGAGGTGGTTTCTTACATGAGCAATATGGGCAAATGCCCAGGGTGTTATGTTTTTAGGGATGGCACGAGACCATCACACTTTTTAGCACAGAAATGGAATATTTAATATTGGTAAAATGTATTAAGTATTTCATATCTAGGTGTTTTTATGGGAATATGGATCTTTCAGATTATTCTGAGAAGCAATTTCGATCATATTTTACATTTTATTGTGTCATGTAGCACGGCCGCTGGTCTTGGTCTTGACTCGGTCTCGACTTTCCTCGGTCTTGGTCTTGACTTGGTCTCGGACCCTAAAAGTCTTGGTCTTGTCTCGGTCTCGATACACTCTGGTCTTGGTCTTGTCTTGGTCTCGGGTTAGGTGGTCTTGAACACAACACTGTGCTGAGGCATTAATCTTTTAATCCTGGAAATGTTCTTCAGCTGATGGGAGGCCGACTTTGTAATTGTCTTTATGTGGCTCTGAAGGTTCAGGTCAGAGTTCATCCTGATCTCTAGTTTTCAGCTGGAAGAACTGAATCGCTCCTCTTTAGGTTCAAAGATAACTTCAGTTTTGTTTCTGTTCAGCTGACGAATGTTTTGGCACATTAATCTGTTCTAAGCATCTGATCTGTTAAGGGTTGAGTTCAGAGTCACCTGGTGACATCAAAACCAGGTACCAATTTAAGTGATCAGAAGTTGGGAAAACTCTGTGATTGATGGCATTTGTGTTCCTGCGCGCCGCGGCTCACCAGCAGGAAATCCCCCAGCTGCAGCGCCGCAAAGCGTCCAGAGCTCTGGGCAGCGAGAAGCATTAAAATTAATGTCCAGGTCAGAGATGATGTTCATGTGGGAATTTTGTTATTGATTGATGATCTCTTTGCACTTCCACCAAGTAGTCAGATGTGTGAATTGCAATCTGTTAAAATGACAGATTACAACTCTGTCAGATTTTTGCATCACGTTTAAAAAAAATTGTCAAATGCAGAAAATACGAGTAGCGATACGATTCTTCTGGTTATTGTCTCAATTACTAGGATAAAGTTGTGGTTAGTTATGAACCACCAGGAGGCATTTAGAAAATATAAGCTCTGATTCTGGATTCCTTTTGCAAATGTTGGTTCTTGTTAGAACCTCAGAATCTATTTAATTATTTAATGTAACTCTGTTTGCAGAGTCTGAAACCAGACTTCCCAGTGCTTCCATGGAGCAATCCTGGGAACATGGATATAGGTGTGTGTGTGTGTGTGTGTGTGTGTGTGTGTGTGTGTGTGTGTGTGTGTGTTCTGATCCAGTTGTGGATGTACTGCAGACTTTCCCCGTCTGTGAGATGCAGCTGTGCGTTTCCAACATCTGGTGGGCTCTCAGTGATATCCGTCTCCAGGAGGGTAAATAAACGCTCCTCCAGGCCCCCTTTGGTGTCGTGTTGTTTTTACCGTGTAAAACTGTTTGAAACAATGTTTAAATGACCAAAGTTTAATATTTCTGCTGCTGCTGGAAGGTTTATGTTTCCAGCACTTAATGCACTTGTAATTTAGCCTGTATTTGTTCAGCGAGTCCTCAGCAGGATGCCGTCGACCTCGACCACATATTTACAGAAGAGGCTGATGACCTTACAGCTTCCCTTCCCTTTTTATGGTCTTCCTTCATTTCACTTTTCATTCCTCCTTTGTGTGTTACTGTTTTAAATCTTTATCATTTATTTTCTTTCTTTGTTTTCTCTCTGCTGTTTTATTGCTGTTGTTTTACCCCCTGGGTGAATTTGAAATGCTCTCTTGGATCCCTAAAGAGCCACAGTAAAAGTATTTCAGAGCAAACCGTTCTGAGGGTCTCATCTAGTAATTGTGTAAGTCCAAATAAATCCGATTCCCAACCTCTACCTGCCTGGATTTAACCACTTTGACTGTAACTCACACAGCAATAAGCTTGATGCTGCAGCCTGGAGACAGAATTGGGGAGGTACTGAACACCTTCTCATCCAGAATACCTCGGCTAATAAGATAAGACTATCTTGCATTTTTACCACCAAATACAAAATGTGCACAAGTATAACATTACAAGGAAACAAAACAACAAGCAACATCATTGTGGTGCATTGGAAGCTATGCAGCCAGTACCACCCAACATTTTATTACAATTTGCTGTAGTTTTCTTTTCTTGCCTCATTTAAATTCATCATGGGACACAGCAGACGTCATTAAAATAAACCAGAGCCATCCCGGAAAGCAGCAGGATTCACATTAAATCTACCCACTGTCAGAAGAAAAATGAATATTTAGAAAACCCATCAGTCCTCTTTACGTAGCATTAACTACATTAGCTATTCAAACAAAAGTTTTCGATAAGCAGCTCTCTCTGTGTTCCCTGCAGCTCTGATCAGCCTAACGGCCCACCCACCGTCTGCTCGCCTGTGACAGGTGAAATCTGAGGCCAAGAACGTTATTTAGAAAGCTCAAATTATCTCCATGAAAACCTTTTCCATATGGGCTCGGTGCCTGAAATAGTTTGGATTTTCTTTCGTACATTAAAGGATGTAAAGTCTGAGGTGATAACAAAGACCACACCTGAGAGCTCAGCAGCTTGTAAACATTTTCGCAGCTTGCAAACATTTTCAACCTTTTTGCTTTAAAAGTATGTGAGACTTTGTGAAATCAAATTCCTCTCAGCTTTAATCAGGCCGTCTGTAGAGAAGTGCCAACATTTCTTTCTCTTTCTGTGTGTGTGTGTGTTTGCTGTTGATGGTTTGTTTCCTCCGTAGCAGATGCTGGTCTGCTGTCAGTGGGGAATAGCTGCAGGTCTGTAATAGCAGGCCTGTTTGTGGTCAGATGTGGTTTCCCTGTCTGGTTCTAATGTACTTTTTACCGCTCTGGCGGTGCTGGATGGGAGGAGGGGTGTCGTGAGAAGAAATAAACTGTGTGAGGAACCAGAGGTTCCTTTGAGGACTGTGATGAGTTTCAGGACATCTTTGGAAGAGAAAGGACATCACATTGTTGCAGTCTGAAGGCTCAGGCTTGGTTTCAGGGTTTGGTTTGGGGTTCGGTTTCGGTTTAGTGTGACAGTCCTCAGAAAGTCTCAAATGAGCCAAGGTCCTCAAAATACTACAATTACAAACACGCGTGTTTGGGTGTGTTTTCGATTATCTCTATGCTGGGTTTCATTTGGATGACCTTTGCTGGTTTCTACCATTGAAAGAAAACAAAACCTCTCATAGTGCTCTCCACGTTTCTACAACTTTATGTGGAAAACTAACTCATTAGCCTTTACTGGCACAAAAAGGAAAAAATATCTATAGCAGGTGTCCTGAACTCCAGGCCTGGAGGGACAGAGTCCTGCAACTTTTAGATGTTTTTCTGCTTCAATACATCTGAGTCACATAATCACGTCAGGAGCAGGACTGAGCACAGGGGAGGTGACTGAGTCATTTCAGGTACAGGGACACATCTGCAAGTTGCAGGACACCACACTGCAAAAACACAAGACGTTTTAGTCCAATTTCTAGTGCAATTATTTCAATACACTTGAAATAAGACAAAGCTAACTTACAAGTAATTTTTCAGCTAGATATAGCAGCCTGTTTTAAGTATTTCCTTACTATTGATCAATAAGTACTTGATTGTTTCACTTATTACAAGACATTTTGCCATGCTATAAGTATAATAATCTGCCAATGGAGTTAGAATTTTTTCCATCAATATTAAGGAATTATTTAATTCAAGCTCATATTTCTTGCTGAAAAGTTACTTGTAAGTTGGTTTTGACTTATTTCAAGTGTACTAAGATATTTGCACTAGAAACTAGATAAAAAAAATCCTAAAGATTTTGTGTTTTTGTAGTGCAAATCTCTATGCAGAGTTGAGGATCCCTGATCTTCGTCTAGAATATATGTTTCTCAACTTGGAAACGCTAAATAAATATTTTATTGACGATCAGAAACACACTTTTGAGAGTAATTAAAAAAAATTATTCAGTAATTTTGCAATGTTGATTATTTAAAGGGGAGAAATTTCGTAAATTTGACCTTTTTTTAGATTTATAATGTTTTACTATCATCAAAACATACTTGGGGTGTTGCTTTGATTACTTCCCGCATGTTGGTCAAACATCTTGGTTATAGGTTGTGTGTATATGTAAAAAAAAAAAGGCCATTGATGAAACATTTGAGTTTTTCAGTGAAATTATCTCTGGTTTTTCTAGCATGAAGTATAAAATCTGAGAGGAATAAATAACCTCACGTTCTTTTCCCAATTAGTTTTTAAAGACATGCACATTAAATGTGATCCTAAACCGTATTCCTCTCTGACACAATGAGGCACTGTTCAGGTTTTATGATCTGATGCAGTGAGGAACCATTTTCATTCCTCTATGCCACTTCTGAGTTTCCTGTGGTGCAATAACAGAGTTGATACAAAAACATTTGTTTGCAGTGACTAAATAGTCCTGCTGTTTGTTTTGTGAAGCAGATGCAACAGAAGTGGAAAATCTGAGCTCATAAATGTGACAAAGTAACCATTGAGAAACAGATTTTCTGCTGCTTCCTTTCAATATTGCAGTATTTTACAAAGGTCTGTCAATGTTGTACATAAATACATGATTTAAAAGAAATGTTTCTATTTTGACGTCTTTTAGGACAAGACTTTAATCTGTTAATGTCGATTAATTAATTACATAGATTTCAACGAGTTAAAAAAACTTTAGACAATCTTTTTTTTTTACATACAAAAGTAATGAATGGAACCTTTATAATCACACGTTTCTGGTACGCCAGTAACTCTGACGCACAAGGGAATTCCGTTGGATGACAATGTTTCTTCTCTTGGCCAACTGGGTTTAAAGTAAAGCTTTGATCTGATTAGATGCTGTAAAAGACTATTGTTGCATTCAAGTTGTGCTAAAAAGGAGTTAGCTTATTAGCAAAGCTATTCAAGCCTTAAATAGCATCTGGATGCTAAACATGTTGCTAATAGCGTCCTAAGTCCACATTTCTAAAGAAGTTCCACATCTATTTATTCAAAAATTTAGCAACAAAAATTGTTTTTGAATTGAAAATATTGCTTATTGTGGTAATTAAAATGTGATTAATTGGAGACCATGCAATTAACTTGATTAAACTATAAATATCACTCATCAAAGCTGAATTAACTGTAAACAATCTTTATTTGTTTACACAAAAAAACATTTTGTAAACAAATGTTTACACAAATGTTTAAACTTAACTGAACAACAGTTCTGTTAAACTGAACTGTTCAGTTTAACTTTGTTTTCAGTTAAGCTGAACAACAGAGTGGCTGTCGACTTCACATCAGTTTTCGATTTTCTATTATTCATTTACAGGTGATAGAAATATTGATGATCCTTTTTTGACGTTATTGTTCAACACGTTGCTAGAAATTCAGAAGTTTAGGGCAACATCATGCAAAGCTGTTTTCAAATTAATGCACAAAGTGGAAACCGTTGTATGAAACACGTAATAAACTGAAATAATTAGACATATGTCCAGCTGGAAGAGTTTTTTCAAACAGATGCTGTTTATTAAACTAAAACAAATCTGCAGTGTGGGAACCTGCCAGTTAAACCTTCTTACCTCTGTTTCGTCTCTGGCAGATGATCGAGGGGCCATGTTGCGACGTCAGAGGTATCAGTTCAACATCAGCTCTCTGGAGCGGGACGGGCTCCTGGGGGCCGAGCTCCGCATCCTGAGGAAGCCGGTCTCCGTGGCGGCAGCTGACGGAGGCTCGGTGCCCTGGTTGAAGCTGTACAACTGCGCTTCAGGCCGGCAGAAAGCGGCTCTGCTCCAGTCCAAGACGGTGGATGATCTCCTGGGCGGACTCAGCAATAAGTGGGAAGTGTTTGACATTTATAAAGTCTTCAAGGGATTCAAGAACCAGCAGCTGTGCTTAGAGCTGGAGGCCCTGGAACACCGAGGAGGCCGTCCGCTGGACCTGCGGACTCTGGGCTTCGCTCGACCCGGCAGGACCAACAAGGAGAAGGCATTCCTCCTGGCGTTTGGGAAGAGCAAGAAGCGAGATCTCTTTTACAACGAGATCAAAGCACGTTCGGGTCACGACAACAAAACCGTCTACGAGTATCTGTTCAACCAGCGACGGATGAGGCGAGCTCCTCCACCAAGAGGCGCCAAGAAACCCCTCCGGGCCCCCTCTCTGGTCCTCCCGCAGCACCAAGCGGCCAAGTCCAGGCCACGCTGCCACCGCCGGCGACTCCACGTCAACTTCAAGGACATGGGCTGGGACGACTGGATCATCGCGCCACTGGAGTACGACGCCTACCACTGCGACGGCGCCTGTGACTTCCCCATCCGCTCGCACCTGGAGCCCACCAACCACGCCATCATCCAGACCCTGATCAACTCCATGGACCCGGACACGACCCCGCCCACCTGCTGCGTCCCGACGCGCCTCAGCTCCATCAGCATCCTCTACATCGACTCGGCCAACAACGTTGTCTACAAGCAGTACGAGGAGATGGTGGTGGAGTCCTGCGGCTGCAGGTAGCAGCCACAGAAAACAGACTCTGTTTGTTCCAACTTCTCTGAAATCTACAAAGCAGACCATCACGGAGCAAAAGAGCTGATTTTTCAGACACGCTGCTGTATGGGGCCCGTTTGTTAAGTTACACTGTCAAAAATTAACAGCAATAATTCTGATAATTTAGAGAAAAAAAGATTTCAGTCATATTTTGACCATGATATTCCTACGTTTATAAATATCACAGTTTTAAACTAAATATTTAGTTTGGATCTAAATTGTTTTGCTTGCTAACTGAATATTTAGTTTTAAGCTAAATATTGAGGTACAAATTAAATATTTAGCTTTAGTTATGTTTGCTATTTACATATTTAGTTAGTAACCGAACTAAATAGTTACTTTTAATCTGGCCTACAGCTGAATATTTAGTTTATTTCAAACTAAATATTTAATTAGTAGGTTAAATATTTAGCTTACAAACTATTTAGTTAGAAAATATCTTAAAAGTAAATATTTACTTTGAGGCTAGTTAAACTAAATATTTAGCTTACTTCAAACTAAATATTTAGTTAGCAAGCTAAATATTTATGTTTAAACTAAATATTAACTTCAAATTAAATATTTAGTCAGCAAGCTAAACATTTAACTTGTTATCTCCATACTTGGTCTGAAGGTGGTTTAAAGCTAAATATTTAATTTTAAGGAAGTCTAAAGCAAAATAATTAGCTTGCTTCAAACTAAATATTTGGTTTCCAAGCTAAATAGTTAGCAAGCTAACTCAGTAGTTTTGAACTAAATATTGAGCTTGAAAGTGTGACATTTATAAATGAATGACTAACATAATAAAAATGTGACTGTTATGATTGGTTGTTGTTATTATTATTATTATTGTTAATTTTAGACAAGTTTATGAAGGGCCTTCCATACTGCTGTGCCACAGACATGGCTCTCCCCACTCCAGTGGGCTTTCACACTGCATACCAAAGGCTGCAAAGACTAAACACAGGAAGATAAACTGATGGAGATTGTGCTCTTAAACACAGACTCACTTAAACTGTTGACGTTGTCAGGATGTGTCTGAGAGACGGCCCAAAACAAAAACAGAAAGACTCTCCTCAGATCCGTATCTGCATCCTGATTGGTGGAAAACGTTCTGCAGGAACATTAAGTGAATTATACTCAGAACCGCCCCCTTTTTTCCACCACTTATCTGATGGAGTCATTTGTATTCCTTAACCAAGATGTCCTTTTTTCTGTAAAGCATGTGAAGAATCCCTGATGTATAAATACCAACCAGTGATGAAGTGCTAATCTGACCTGCTCCAAATGTGGGAAAATTGTTTAGACTAGTCTTCAATAAAAAATTCCAAAGTGACTGAGCTTCGGACTGCTATCAGTGCGAACCTCTGACCCCCTCCCCATCAGGAATGATCCACAGACTGAACTATTGGAGGAATCTGAGAGTTTCAGATGCTAGTACAGTCAAACACAAGAATGCCTTTTTTATTTATAACATCCATGTTTCACTGGGGTTGAACAAGTTCCTACAATTTCTGGTTAATCTGCATAATTAACATCCTTAAAAAGGCCAACGGTGTTAAAATAAACCAGTACTGTAAAACCTAAATGAATAAAATCTGATTAAAAGTGACATATTTCTGTTTCCTGCCAGTGATGCTTGATGATTAAAGAACAAACTGGAAAATGATGATTTTAATTGTTGCTGCTTATTTCACTTTGTCACTTGTCGTTGGTGTGTTTATGTTTTAATTATTTAAATGGATAGTTCATTTTTTTTAAAAAATATGTATTAATACTGAACTTTTGAGTTTGATTTGTTTTACCAGGAGCCCAGGCCTGCCGTCATCTGTTTTCCTCCAAACCCGCAGCCAAAAACAGGAAAAGCTCTGATGACTACAGATAAACCAACACCTACTGAACCTCGCTTCAAAGACAGGCTGGTTCCTGTTTTAACATGTTTTGAAATATTTAAAGTTTGGTGATGTGTCTAAGGTTGTTTTTCCATCAGATAATCTGATTGTGGACCCAGAACTCCATCATCTGGTCCTCCTCCAGCTGCTGTGGTTCTGAGTCAAACCAACCTGTTCCCCTCCTGGCCTGTGGGGGCGCTGCACCAAGAACCACTGAAGGCAACGACACAAAAACCTCTGAAGGCACTGAGAGCAACTTCCTTCTTCACCAAATAGAAACAAAATGGAGGCGTCAGATTTTAGTGGTTGAAGGATTTCTCTTAAGTCTTTGGCTGAAGACCAGGAGACATTTCTCCTGCTAGCGCTAGGCTAGCACGTTTGTTTTGGTTGTATTTACCCAGAATGCCCTGCGCTGTAGTCCACTTCCTGCTTTTGGAGAGGTCTCCGGTCTGCTTGGCCTTCACATATACATTCAAACCAAACCAGACATATTTTCTACACACTCTGACTTTAAGGCTGCATTCACACCAGCCCTGTTTAGTTCGCTTTAATCAAAGTTTTATTCGTTTGGAGAGTAAATGCGTGATCAAAACTCTGACGTGGACCAAAAAAAGCAAACTCTAGTCTGCCTTAAAACCCTGGCTCTGGTCGGTTGAAGTGAACCCTGGTTTGGTTTGAAAACATGTGTGAACACCAAGCGGAGCTGAGACTGCTCCCAAAGCAGGAAGTGGACTACAGTGCAACATTTGTTCCCCCCCCTCCCCCCAGTTTGGAGGGGAACAGCAGTGTGACAGCGAACCGCAGCAGCTGAAAATGGAACAAATGATGCATTTTTGGTCCTAATTCGAACTGAGTCTACCAGACTATCAGGTGTAAAAACATCCTAATAAAAATGTTTCCTTCTTGTTGTTATGAGAAGCCCGTCGGCAGTGAGCACACCTGTCCGTCTGTCCGGGTCGAGGCCAGGAGCCAACGAGACGCGGTGATGTCAGCGTTTCCTCTAATCAAAGCCGAGGCTCCAGTCGGACCCTTCATTCCTCAGAATGGAACCGGGCTGACAGGGAGAAGCTGAACAGAACCGGACCGGGAGACGCAATAGTTCTGGTTGAGTTTGGATCCTGCGAGCGTCTCGTTTCTGTTCAGGATGCTTCGCTGCAGCTCTGCATCATTAACACGTAATAAAAAGTGTTTGGTGCAGCTGCAGCGGTTTCTCCTGATTGTGTTTATGGCAGCTTGATCTTAAATGAAACCCATTTATTTGTTGTGATTTATGGAGTTTTCTGGGTCAACAATCGGCTCCTTCTCTCTGGTTCCGGGAAGGAAAACATTTTCCTAAATTTAGCTTAATTCAGCAAATACAAGATACAAATAAGACACAGTTTGTTTTTATCTGAAACACAAAAATACACAGCAAACATGAAGTTTAGTTGCTGGTATGTTGCTAACTAAATAATACAGTAAAACAAATTGTTCTCAAATCATTTTTATTGCCTAATAAAAATTATTATTTTTATTAACATTTCAGTTGCCTAGTTGTTGACTGCTGGGATCCTTTTTGTGATCATGTGAGGAAAATTTTCTCTTGGTAGTTGTCACTCTTGTCTGCAAAACAAGCCCACATCATCAACCCTCCACCACTGTGCTTTATAGTCAGTAAGAGTTGTTTGAGCTGAACATCTCTCCTCTGGTTTAATCTTACAGACAATATTCTAGGAACTTTAGGTTTTATTCAGATGCAACTTCTTCAACCTCCCAAAGAAGTCATGCTTTGGCCTGACCTTTGACTTTTAACCAGCTAATTGATCATTTCTTTGTGTTTCTTGCTGAATCTGCAGGGAAGGTTGACAGCTGATGAGATGTTTTCCTCTTGGAAATAATCTTTTCTGCAGACAGGTGGTTTAGAGATGACCTTTGACCCTTCGCAGGTTAATTAACAGCAGCAGTTGCTTCTTCATTGCACTTCTATTTAAACATCCTGCAGTATTAAGCTAATCACTGTTAATA
Organism: Poecilia mexicana; assembly: GCF_051168715.1. Lineage (NCBI taxonomy): Eukaryota > Metazoa > Chordata > Actinopteri > Cyprinodontiformes > Poeciliidae > Poecilia > Poecilia mexicana. The sequence goes on along the minus strand of NW_028263374.1, from coordinate 30,139,876 downwards.
ATCAGTCAATACATTTTATGCAGAATTTAGTTTAATATTTTCCAAAATATGACGTTTGTTTTTGTCTTTTCACAGAAAGCAAGAAGTTAAAAGTTTGTATGAAGGTTTTTTATTCCAAACTGTTCGAAGAGCCGATGACAGGTCACAGAAAAGTCACGCTGAAGACAAACATGCCGTAGAAAGCAGAGTTAATGTGAGCTACTGTCAGGCTGCAGCTGGAGGAGCTGAGCAGCCGAGTTCTGGCGAACCGGGCCGAGACCGCCTGGATTTAATTATCACAGATTTCCACACATTAGTCCATGTGAGACACTTAGACACATGTGAGCCAGTGGATTATGCAAACAGCTGATTTAAATCTGTACGTATGATTTATGGTGACTGATATTTTCTATGATTTATGACGATGTAAACGGGGGGTTGGCTCAACAGGAAATGAAGCATAATTGGGAAATTGACTTTGTGGTATGGTTCCTTTTTTCCTTGCTTTGATGGAAAACGATTGTTAAAGAGGAAACAGGACGACTGGAGGCTGTTGGTGGGTTCAGCATCAACGTATTTAGAACTCTGCTTCATCTTCACTTAATGTCTGCCTCCTGATCTGAGGGCAAATATGCTTGTTTATTGTTTTTATTTAATTTTTATGTTTTTATCCCTTTCTAACACTCCACCTTTAGCACCTCATCACAGCAATGCTCCTCCATGATGTTTCTGATGAGGGAATAACATTATAACATGATGCAAAGATAAAGCAAAGTCCATTTTGCATAATGACCTTTAAACTGTAACTAACCCGCCTGCGAAACATAACACCGCCCCCTGACAGTGAACAAAGAAAAGTGGGCGGACCAATAAACAATGAGGGGCGGGGCCAGGAGAGGGAACAAGTGGAGGCGGTTAATTTGGGGGTGTGGTCAAATCTAACAACTTTTTTGTTCTTATAGACTTTTAAGGCAAAATGTAAAAACACCAGTTGCTCTGCAGTAACGCTAGCAATCAAAACTCACCAACTCCTGACTCGCCACCAGGGTTTTATAGAGCCATTGCATGTTATTGTTTACATTTGGAAAATTCACTGGATGATTCTTTAACTTGCCCTCCATAAAGGCAGTACCACCCTTTAGCCCGAAGAGGGCAGCACTGAATGTTTGGTTTTGCGCCAAATATTACTTAATTAAAATTTTTTACACAAAAATGCTGCAGCTTCTACAAAAACACGAAGATAGATCTTTTGACAACAAATTTATACAGTTAAACATTAAAAAAAAGTTAATCTGGAGGTTAGTTAATCTTTAGTTAATTACAACTACAGAAAATTCTGTAGTGTCAAAAATCTAAGACGTAGAGCAGCCATGATGAATGACAGCTCTGTAGGTGCAGTGGCACCTCCTCCCAGTTTCGGCTGTGAAGAGCTACAGCAGCTGTCAACGGAGCTTAAAGAGAAAAGCAAACTGCTTACCGGTTCCACTGCAGGGGCCAAAGTAAACCTGCTGCCCTCAAAAACACTGACCTGATGGACTGAGGCGCTGCGCTGCAGCAAGCTGTTCAAACAGAAAACCTTGTAGCAATGACGTTACATAAACACCGCCTGGTTTACAATACATGTTTTCTCAAGGTACTTTACAGGACAAACAGGTCCGATTCGCAGTAATATAAATATAAAATAGTAATAATACTGAATGCTGCTTATTTTTTATTAGTTTTAATTAAATAATGTCATAAAGACGTTGCCATGTTGTTTACGCTGCAATGCATTATGGGTAAATGGCACATGCTCGGTCCGATTTCGCTAGCTTCATCCAGCTAAAACAACCCCAACAACAACAGTAACTCTTTTCAGTTTGAACCGGAAATGATGGGAATGTAGACTTCAGCTTCATGAATGCATCAGTGAGTGACACCTACCTCTGGTCCGACTGTGAGATCCGGTAAGTGGTTCTGTAGCTCTTTGTCAAGTCCGGTAACAGCTGTTTAGGGTCCGGTGTTGGTCCAATTAGCTCCGTTAGCATTTAAAGAGCTTCCGGCGCTGCCTATTTCTGATGAAGAAACGGAGATCTCAACTGAACGCAAGCAGCTTTGTTTTGTTATGGATAATTGGAGAGCAGTAGGAGAAAGTAGCAGAGTGAGAATTGGTCAGCCAGCCAAAGTATTAGCTTTAGTAAATAGCAAAGTTTTAAGCCTAGTCTCCCATTTTCCAGTTTGGACTTCCTTTTGGAAACCAGGAAACGACTGTAGCTTCAGCTTAATGCCTTCAAAAACTTTACGCTGGTGTAATTGTGACGCTAACGGGGTTTAAACCGGGTCAAAGTCAGGTCAGCTTGTGGTGAAGCTGTTGAAAGGCCGATAACGGAGCGGAGCAGCAGCCTCTTTCTTCCATGCATCTTGTAATCAGATTACTCCGCGGTTTGCCTCGTCGAGCCCAGAAATCAGCGGTTAAACAGAAACATGGGCTGTTTATGAGTTTCAGGTTTCAAGTGTTTCTGTTTGTGGCTGGGAATTGTGGCAAAGCGTCAGGCCAAATCGGAGCGAACAGCATCAAGAGCCCGGCTGAAGAGGCCTATTGTGTTTTCCTGCTGGGTCGTAATCAGAACCAGATGCCCTCCCCCGTCAGCGCTGGGGGTCGGGGGGGTTGTTTAACTGGACCTACCTTCATCGAACACAACTTTAATGGCTGCCCCATTACACCACTTAACAACGCGCTTCCCCGCAGAGGAACGGTGCGCCGTCGGTCCACAAATCCACCTTCAGGAGAAGAGACTGGATCCTCTCAGTTCCCAGAAATAAACAGTCAGGTTTAGGAAATCCTCCATCGGAAGCTTCCTCTCAGGCTTCAGGTACGTTTTATCAGTCCTGGGAGATCCATTTTACACATTCCAACAAATTATTACTTATTATTTAGCATAGCAGAGCCCAGAAATGCAGAGTTACTGCTGCAGGCTACAATGCTTCTCAAAATAAAAGCCTGTAGAGTTTAAAAGGGTCGGAGAACAGAAGTGTTTCCACTAGTTTACTACGAGGAACAGTTTGTAAAGTTACACAGTCAACAATTAACAGCAATATTTTGGGTTATTTAGCTTCATGGAGAGAACAAACAGCTCTCGATGGGGGGAGTGCGTTAAAATGTCAGTTTCAAACTAAATATTTAGTTAAATATCTACTTGTTGGATCAAACTTCCAGACTTCTCAGGTCTTCTGGTTCTGGTTCTGCTCTGCCTCCAGAACCAGAGCCAAACATGGAGAAGCAGCATTCAGCTTCTATGCACCACAGATCTGGAACAAACTTCCAGAAAACTGGAGAACAGCTGAAACACTGAGTTCCTTTAAATCCAGACTAAAACCCACCTGGTCTGAGCTGCTTCAGAACCATGATAACTGGAACATTGACCGACACATTTGACGTGTAACGATGATTTTGATGATGGTGTTTGACTAAATGTGTTTTGATAAGTAGAACAGCTGCTGCTGAGGTGAACTGTGTTAACTGACTTGAACAGTTTTGTAGTTTATAATCTGCAGCCTTTGGCCTTCAGATTATCCCAGAATCCCGATAATCGTCTGTTCCTTTCCACCCTTTGACCTTCCTTCCTTCTCCACCAGCATGTCTCTCTCCAAACCTGCTTTCATCAGGTTTTCATGGCTATCAGATCTGGCTTGGACAATCTGATCATTGTTTCACTTTTTTAGTAAAAGCACTTGTGTTTTTTTTTCCCTGACAGATGTTAGCGAGGAATTTCATCACGAAGCCCTGCCAGTTGCTGCTGAAAAGGAGAAGCGTTGCAGTTTCTTCTGGCACATTGAGTCTGACGCCTCGCCTCTCAGCAGTGTGCACCTTCCCAGCATGCAGGAGCTGGTATTTGCATATTATTCCAGTTTCTTTTCATATGGTGCTGATATCTGTGGCTTGGACATGGCAGGTTTTTGAAGCTTGCAGTCTGAGTGTGCAGCCAGAGGGGGTGTTTTTTCTGGACACGGAGAGCAGCCGAGAACATTTTAATCTCCAACTTTAAATCATAAGTAAGTGCTGGGCTGATGATTCACCCGCCTTCATCTCCAGGAATAAAAAGCTCTTAGTCTGAGTTTTTCTGAGGAGACAGAACTGTCCAAGCACCAGTTCAGGTTTCATGTTGGTCCATCGTGGAGGTGATGAAGAGACGTCGTCTTCCTCCTCATGTTTCTCTGCTACCTCATCACCTTCTGCTGCCTCAACAACCTGCCGTCCAAACCAACCAGTCAGGCTTATTACTGTGGGACATTTTAGCAACAAGGTATTCAAAGGGCTTTATATCATAAAAACTACAAATAGTAAGTTATGAAACAAGCAATAAACTTTACATTTTGTCAAATATTATCAAAATCATTAACACATATCGGATAAGTAGAAAAATGTTCCACATGCAATCCACAAAGTCACAATCAGCTCTAACCTTAAGGTTTTTAGCCCTGATTTAAAGGAACTCAGTGTTTCTGCAGTTTTGCAGTTTTCTGGAAGTTTGTTCCAAGGTTATTATAGTTAGCGAAATAACAAAAAATAAATCAGAGAACATTTTCATTAATTAAAATGAATAAAAATGGTAATTTCTGGGGAACAAATGTAACTACATCATGGGTTCATAAAACTAAAACATGCTGAAATTATAGCTGTAACACCCTTAGTTTTTATGTTTATGAATCAATTTATTAACCTTTAAAACTGATATAAAATAGATATTTTCCTCCACACATCTAGTGTATGTCAGTTATTGGCATTTCCAAAAATCCTCAAAAGTTGGAACAAAACATCAGACTCAGTTGTTGTTCAATAACATTTGAATAAATTTTTGAAAATTCTGTGCTCTAAAATGAACCAAGGTATGAAAAAACTAAAACTACTACTACAACTAATAACTAAACTAAAACTAAACAAACCCACTCTGAAAACAAATTAAGACTAAAAGGTAAAGGTAATTTTATTTATATAGCACATTTTCAGCAACAAGGCAATACAAAGTGCTTTACAGGATTTAAAAGGAAATAAAAACAAAATAACAAACCAAAGGAAAGAGCAAAACAAGAAAAAGCTAATAATGTTGATCCAAAATAAATAAACTAGATACTCCTATTCAGGGTTGGTAGTTAAGTATAAGTAATTAGATCCTCTGGTCTAATTCCTTTCCTGGGTTGGGAGAATAGGACTCTAAAAAGTAGTTGCGAAGGTAGTTTTTCTGGGTTCCACGTTCTAATCCTTGTTCTGAGTTGCTAAATAAGTGTAAGTAAGTTTTCTCTGGACTTTCTAAGTACGCTCTAAATTTATAAAAGTAATGAGTTCTCCACAGTTTCTAAGTAATAGTAAAAACTAAATATTTCTGTTCTGGAAGAATTTATTTCAGAATTCTAAGTTTGTTCTAACTCCTTTTCTGAGTTACAATAATAGGAGTTTCTCTGCATCGAAATAGTGAGAAATCTATAGTTTCTAAAATATAAGCTAAAGATTGACTAATAAACTAGATGGATTCCAAGTTTGTTCTAATTCCTTTTCTGGATTAAAAGTGAGTACTCCACAGTTTCTAACAAAATAAAATAAAAAGATTCACATTAGGGCAAATGGCAACATTCAGATAAAACAAAGACATGAGGGAAGGTGGTGATGTCACTGGGCCATGAAACCTCGTTGCTCAGCCTCCCGGCAGAAGTCTAATAAGATGTTATCGAGGCATGTCCTTGGGAGCGCTCAGCTCCACAGCTGCATGGATACAGAAGGGGGTGAGGTGGGAAGGAGCGTCATGTTTACAAATCTTCAAGGAGATTAGAAATATGCAGCCCTTCCAAGGCCACACAGGGAAAGCCAATTCAGAAACAGAATGTCTTAGGTCGGGTAGATTATAAATTTCAATCTTTCCTAAAGTCTCTCCAATACATCTCAGTTCCCAGTTATCCAAATTAGTTTGGTCGTTCCACTGAACCGAAACTAGCAACTTCTCCAAGATCGATTCCATCCGGTTGGTGAGTTTTAGAGTCCTCAGCTGGGCTGCGAGTCTCAGCAAGACTCGCATCCAACTAACATCTCTGTCCACACCAACAGTCTAAGTGTTCACTAGTTCGGCCAAGTCCGTCACAAATTTGTCAATAAGCCAGACATCCACAAGCTCCAAACAGCAGAAATCCTGTTATCATGAATAAATCCAGGGTGAATCCTTGTCCTGTGTCCCTGCAGGACAAGAGGCTCTCCTGTGCCCAGACTTCTCGTCAATAAAATTTAATCAATTGCATTGAGAGATTGGTTGACCAGATCCATAATTTGTAGATTTGGAGGATGTGCAAAGAAAGGCTCCAAAAATATAGATAAAGACAGGACAAAAACAGAGCAAGGAGGGCAGGCATGGGCAGGGAGGGAGCAGAGGAACAAGGCATCGGGCTTCACCGAGAGGAAGACAGGAAAGAAAAAACGAATAACGAATAAAAACTACCTGAATTAGACAAACAAAAGTCACAATGAAATGTAGCTAAACTATGATGAAAAACCCAGAACTATTTTAACCCTGATTTGTTCCAGATTAGAAGCTGAATGCTCCATGGTTCTGGTTCTGGATATCAGAACCAGAAGACCTGAGAGGTCCAGAAGCAGATCTTTAAAGTATTTTGGTGTTAAGCTAATTTTTTGCTCTTTATCAGTTTGTAGCTCATTATTTTGTCCCATATATTTCATTTTTTACTATTGTAATTTTTATTTTGTCCGTTTTATGTGTTAAACGTGTTTTTCAGCCTAGGCAAATGAAGACATTTTAAACTCTTATCTATTGGTATTTTACTGATTAGTTTTTGTCTGGCTTTTTGGGTAGTTTATATTTTGGTGCTTTGTTGTAATCCATCCATGCATCTTCTTTACGCCCTTGTCCCTTAGTGGACCTGTCCAGGTCGCCAGTCTGTCGCAGGGCAACACAGAAACAAACAACCATGCACACACACACACCTAGGGGCAATTTGGAGAGGCCAATTAACCTGACAGTCATGTTTTTGGACTGTGGGAGGAAACCGGAGTACCTGGAGAAAACCCACCGTGCTCAGGGAGAACATGAAAGACCGGGGCCGGGAATCGAACCCAGAACCTTCTTGCTGCAAGGCAACAGCTCTACCAACTGCATCACTGTGCAGCCCTGCTTTGTTGTAATCTTTACTCATATTTTTACATGTTTCCATTTAATGGGTCAGGTGTTTTTTACTTTTTGAAGACTTGTTCTGGTGAAACGTTCCTTCTTTCCTAACAAACCTTAGATTACGGCTGCATCCTGGTGATGCTCCCTTTCACCTGCAGTCCTGAACGCGTTGCTCATGTTTAGTTAAAGTAAAGTGGATCACTTCCCGGGCCACACACGCTGTAGATTCACGCTGTGCTCTGTTATCACTGCCAGGTGTTGAAACCAGGAGATATCTGCTCTGGTGTTTCATCAATCACAACAACTTTCCTCAAACTAAACACACCTCCAGCTGCACAGAGATGTAAAACATTCTGACCATCTGTTTCTTTTGGCTCCTGGAACCAGATTCATTTTTCACTTTTAGGAATATGAAAACATGAGGTTTAGTCACAAAACACCAAAATTAAACGCAAGAAAAAAAAATCTAAAGATTTAAAGGATTTTTTTCATGCTTTGCTGCCGGTTACTCTTATCTCTTCATGTCTCAGGAGATTAAAACGTGTTTTAATGTGAATATTTGAGGCAGAAAGCAGATAAACAGTTTAACTGGCTGCGTTATTGCATCTCAACGGCTGCAACATTATGGGATGTTTCTGATCTGCAGGGTGGCAGGATGACCAAATGTCATTTATACAGCTGGACTGTTTAGCTCTCATCCAACAGATTCATTTTAATATATTTGAATCAAGACAAATGTTAAATATTAAATATTGGACCATTTATAATGTGAGCTAATATGTAACGTCTGTCGCTTTCTGAATAAAATCAACGGAAACATGATTCAGGTTTTAAATGCAAAAACATAACAGAATAAAAGCATCAATTAAAACCCAACAGAACAATAATGGATTTGAAAGTCAAATATTTATGAAACCAGTTCCAGGATTTACTGTCAGAAATGTTCCTGACGGAGGATCTGAACACGGTGATGGATCAGTCAGGATCTGGTTTATGGCGACTTTAGGAGGAAACAGAATATTTAGAGCAAGAGGAGGAGAAGATCTGGCAACATACTGATCAAACTGGGAGGTATTAGGATGTGGCAGTGACTACTGGATGAGGATCAAATTAGAGGAACCAATCGCTGCAGAGAACTGAGGGAAAACATTTTAAATAGAATGACTCAAAGATAAAAAAGGAATCGATAGATAAACACAAGCGAGGTGAAGAACAGACAAAAAGGATGTTATCATTTCTGGGAGTTTTGATCATTTCTGGGTTCTGCATTATTGTTTAAGAAGTGATCCCACATTAGTTCATATTTAGTTTATTAGTTTATTCTTAGTGCTTTTAGATTTAGTTTTTATTGTTTTCCTCTTTGGTTTGTAGTTAATTTGTATCCAAGTTCAGCTTCCGTTGAGACAATTATTCACTTTCCCTCTTCACAGCTGTTTATTATCCCCCTAATTAACTCACCTGTCTTAACCACTGCCTCAGCGTGTAAGGTCACTGGTTCCCATTAATCTTTACTGGCTCTTCCCAACACTCTGCTCTTTTAGCCACTTTCCCTGAAACTAAACTGTTTAAAAAGACTGATGGAAAACAGGGAGCAGAACTCACAAGTAAACAACCCACCAAAGAGAAACTGAATCTTTAAACAATAATGCAGCAAAGGAAAATAAACCTAAAACCAGAGACTGAAAGATCACGAAATCTTGAGCTGATTGAAACGCTGCAGCAGCTTCATAGTTTCATGTCTGATTTATGAACGCTGATGTGTAGATGAAAAGTTGCGTACATGAAATTCAATGTTAATTATTTTTACTAATTATTTTCCCTCCATCTGAATGAGTGAAGCGTGTTTGTATTCCTGATGCTGATGGTATATTTGCACTTTGCTGGAGTAACAGGACCATTTCCAGCTGTATTTACTCGGTGACACCTTTAGTGTTTCCTTCTTCCTGCTGCTCTTCCCAAACTCCGTCTTTACTCCATCAGTTGGCTGTAAATCAGAAATACAGAGCTTTTTATTTAGATGAAAATGTTCCAGATAATTACTGCTGAACTCTGCAGCTCTCCAGCCGTTAGAACCAAGCGGACCCACCAACATGTCCTCACACCTTGTTTCCATTCTCACCGCCGGCGCTGCGGGCGCATTAACTGTCTCCAGTCGCAGCATTTGGCCGACACTCGACTCCATTTGTCTGTTTCCTCTCATTTTCATGCAGAAGCGTCTCACTGTGAGATAAGTGTGTGCATACCTGGAGCAGCCAGACGATAACAAACTGCTTCCTGATGGAGCTGCCCAGGTTTTATGCATCTTCTGGTGTTTCCTTCTTCTTCTAACCACCAAGAAGGTCATCGTGCGAGTATCCCCACACGGAGAGCTTAATGCAGTTAGTGAAAAGCTCCGTTCCAGGTGGTTTATCCCTGGTTCCTCTCAGTTAGACTGAAAACAAACACTGGGAATGCTTCACGGAGAGGTCAGGAGTTCTGGAAAGCCACAGGAAGCTTGGGGTGAAGGTTTTCTCTCATCCCATCCTGATCTGAGCGGCTCCTTGAAGAAGGGCAGGTTCAGTTCTACAGAACTGATCCAAAGGGTTTTAATCAACAGAAAAACACAAGAAATATGTTAAAATCAAGATGTGAAAGGCAGAAAGAAATGTTTCGAACAGTTCATGAATCAGATTCTGCTGTAAGCAGTCTTAATTATGTTCAGTTTTGATTCAAAGGAACATTCAGAGCCACATAAAGCCGGTTCCAAAGTCTGCCTTGTATCACCTAAAGAACATTTCAGGACTAGAGGACTAAAGTCTCGGACCAGAGAAACTCATCCAGGCGTTTAGTGGCTTTGATTCCTGCAGCAGGTCAGACTGACAGACCAGAAGCTGCAGCTGGAGTTCTGACTAGAACCAGGAGGGTTCACCACCCGGTTCTACACCACCCAGTTCTACATCATCCGTTTCTACGCCGCCCGGTTCTACATTATCCGGCTCTACACCACCCGGTTCTACAGTCCTTCACTGAGAGACTTTAAACTGCTTGTAGTTTGTAAATCACTGAAAGGATTACAGATCTGCTGCTGCTGCTGCTGCTGCTGGATCGACCTGCAGACCTCTCAGGTTCTGGTTCTGGTTCTGCTCTGCATCCAGAACAAGAACCAAACACAGAGCAGCAGCATTCAGCTTCTATGCAGGATTGTAATAGTTTTGGGTTTTTGTTTAGTTTTATTTCGTTGTGACTTTTTATCTAATTTAGTTTTTAGTCTGTTTGCTAGTTTTGATTGTTAAATATTGTTTACTTTTTGTTAGTTTTACTTTTTTCATACTTTGGTTAATTTTTGTCTCAGTTGGTGACTGTATTATGATTTTATGATGTAAAATACTTTGAACTGCCGTGTTGCTGACATGTGCCATATTAATAAACTTGATTGATTGATTGATTGATTGATGTGACAGACTGGCGACCTGTCCAGGCTGTACCCCGCCTCTCGCCCGGAACGTTAGCTGGAGCGGCACCAGCACCTCCTGACCCCACTAAGGGACAAGGGTGTAAAGAAAATGGATGGATTGATTGATTGATTAGTTTCTGATCATCCCAGGTTTCCGGGCAGTTTGTTGCCGATCTGAGGAGAAACTAAACCTGGAAATGTTTGTATTTGATTCGTTGGTGTGTTCTCGTGTTTCCACCTGTGACAGGCTCGTGTTAGAGCGTCGATTTTAGGTTTTTCTTTGGCTTTTGATGTGCAGCAGCTCAGGTTTCTGTTTGTCCCTCTGTGTGTCTCAGTCTGGTGGTTTTTCTTCATCCATCTGTGTGAAGGAACACGTCATTGAAGCTGCGTTTTTCTGAACATGAGCGGCCAAGAAGCTGCCTCCTCCTCATGTAACCAACACCTGCAGGAGCAGACAGCCACAGCTCAGTGACTGCAGGTCCAGGAAAAGTTTGATTTGACCCAAAATACAAACTATGAGGAGTAGCTTTGACACATGAACTCCTTTGTTCTGTTGTTTTATTGATGAGCTCACTCAGATAACAAAGACTTTGGTTTTATTACAGCAGATCACTGTCAGGCACAGACTCTTCAAGCCAAAAGAGTCTTTTCAAGATGTCTGGCTCTGGAGAACTCAGAACTTCCTCAGGACAGAGTTTAGGACATTTTTTCTTCATTCTGCAATAATCTAATGGATTTTTGTTACAATTAATCTTTTTATTTCAAAGGAACTCCTAAATCCCGTCTGATGTACCCTACTCATCATTTGATCAATAAATATTTATTAATCACCTAAATTCTGTTTTATTCTCCCCATAGTTTTGAACCAGAACATGTTTTATGTATTTTTTATCTGCAGATATTTTGGATGGATAAAAAAAATTGAACATTAAAAGCAGAGACGGACCATAAGAGCTCCATTTAACTCTTTTCTCAGGAATTCAGCCAATGTGAGGTTTTCTTTAAGATCTGAATCAAACCGTCGGATTCTGACCGTCTGAGGAAGAAGTTTGGAAAACAAAGACGTCCACATTCAGAAAATAGAGTAAAATCTGTTGGAACTAAATCATGACTTTCCCCTAAACGCAGCATACGAAGCCGGTCCCTAGTAGGCGGGGCTTGTTGCTCCTCCGCCTGAATAAGACCCAACGTCTCATCTGATTGGCTGGAAGACGATGAACGCCAACACTAAATTACGAAAATATCCCATGTAACTGTTTCATCATTGCCATGATTTTTAATGATTTATTGTGTGAACAATTTAATATACATATGATTTTAATTGAAATTCTTACTTAATGAGAACACTAATCACAAAAAATTTTGTCAGCAGAATATAGACAAATATTTGCAGACATTTGTAATGGAAGCACAGCTACTGCATCCAAACAGGTTTCTCCAGAAGACGTGGCTTTTTCATGTGGGCAGCTGCTAATTTAAGTTCAGTCTCATTTTAGAGCAGAAGTTTTGTTCTGGTTGGCACCTGTTGAGTTTTAAAAACTTTGTTTAAGGAGACATAAGTCGTTTGATTTCTCTCTGGAAATTTATTTGGAAAATCGGGACCAGTTCCCGGCTGGAAAAGGTCCAGATCTTAATTTTATACCATAGAATGATGTCAAATGAGACAAAAATGGTGGGTTAGTTCTATAATTATTTCCTGCCAAAATAGATGCATCACTTGTACATAACCAATAACATGACATAAATATCCTGGACTCTGAGAGTTCCCTCTTCTTTCTGTGCCTGCTGTTGTTTGTGGGCAGAAACAGATAATCTGACTCTGATGGTTGTATTTATCTAAACCACTGAGTCACAGGTCGTCCTGTCGCAATAACTAATAAATCAATTAATCACATAATGCATTCAAACAAGCACCGTAATTTGTTCTTGCATTATTTTGCCATTGCCATTATAATACTTGAAAATGGTTTCAAAACAATATTATCTCATATCGCAATAACTTCTGGGACAATTTATCGCCCAGCAAAGTTAGTTATTATGCCAGGCCTAGTTACAGCTGATTCTCAAAATATTCCAGTAAGAAAAGTATTCATATCCTTCTGAATTGTAATTTTTCTTCCTCACCACACCCTCCCAGTACATGCTGGTGTAAAACTGCCTCTGTGCTGGACGGTGTGTCTCTGAGAGCTGTCCAGCCTCCAGCATGGACGCCTCTGAAGCAGAACCTCTTCACCAAAGGCGCTTCCAGAAATGGAGACGGTTCACGCCCACGCAGCATTAGCTTTGGCCCGAACGTCCAGCCTGTCTCCCATTCTTACCCCGTTCATAAACAGTGGTACTCGGACATGAAACCGCCGGGAGCAGCCACGCCGGGATGCACGCAGTAAAAGCTCATAAATAAACGCTCTACATAAATATCACCACAGGGTGGCCTGCAACTATTATGAGAGACTGGTTTCCACTGAAGTAGGACAAGAGGGACACACACACACACACACACATATATATATATATATATATATATATATATAGTTAGTGTATGTATAGTTGCGGCATGTGTGTGTGTGTGTGTCTATGTTGTCTATTGAGGACCTTTTCTTTTAAAGTAACCGATCACCTGAGGACAGTTAGGTTAATGGGGACCAAAGTCCGTTTCCAAGGTGATGGAACCTTTTTGTCACATAGGGATTAGATTTCTGTCAAGGTTGAGTTAGGCATAAACACAGTTACTAATAGGGGCAGAAATACGAACCTGTGTGTGTGAAGTCAGGTGTGTATTTTTATGGTTTTTTTGACATCAATCTGCTGAATCCCAGATTTCAGATTATTCATTTTTTATGCAGCAGGTGAATGGGGGAAGATCTACTGCAAACATCCACGTTTGCTTTTCAACATTAGCTATAAAATGACTTTAGCTTCTAACTCGCTAATAGCAGTGCTAATGTTTTATACTAAGGGAAGCTTAGTGCACTTAGCTTCCCTTAAATTAAGTTTTCCGGATAAATTCTAAACTTTCCATTGAATGTGTCGAAGTTTTCTATTCATACTTTTATTTTGAAGTGGGTGGAAACAGTTTACACAGGAGTTCTGTTTCCTTTACTCATGTTATCTTTTTTCTCCCAATAGCTTTATTTCAAACAAGAAATATACAGCAGCAAAATAAAATACAGACAGACAGTAGACAGCAGGTCTCTAGAAACATAAATACATGTCTATTAAAGGATATGTCAGTTATTTCATAATTAAATTGGTATTTTAGGGTTGTAGTCTCTACTTTCAATGGTTTTAGCATATTTTAAGAATTTTATGTACGTATTAATAGAGGATATTGAAATCTGGAAATTAGGTTTTGTTGCAGATGTTTAGAGAATATATTTATATAATAAATATATGTATTTATTTGAATACATTTACTGTAAATGTTTAAAAAGCTAAAAACATGTAGCTCTGTATTTCTAAGGTCAAATTTATCCATCCTAGGTAATTTCCCAATTTTTTTTTGACAAAAAAATTGTTGTGATATCCTTTCACAATATTCTTTTATAACAGAAATCCTACAATAGATTCTCCTCATGTTCTCCACCCGTGATACGATGCAACAAATGACGTTGCATTGCAGTAGAACGACAGACGTACTTAGTCTTTATTCCATCGAGATACATATTAAATCCACTTGAAGGTCATGGAAAATATGATGCCAGGCACAGAGACTACTATTTATCTGCATGGTTTTGGTTGTCAGGAAATCCACAGTAAACCTGCTAGAGAGGATGTAATAAAGGTTTTATTTTAACCACCTGAATCCGGCTAAGAAAAGCTCAAAATGTGAAAAATTCCTTTCAGCAGACAGAAAAAGTGAGACGCAGCTCAGATTGCTGACGTCGGTGACACGGCCCATAACCTGCTGAGTCACAGGGACACTCCTGATCAACGTGCTATTTAAAGGACGAGCGTCTCTCCTGTAATTTTCACCTCAATATTCAGGCCCATCTGGAGCGGGGGCAGGCTGTTTATTTCTTCCTCCTTCTCTCTGTTTATGCAGAGCGCTGAGGTGTGCAGTCGGACCAAAAGGCCGTGTCCATCATCCTGAGGAGAGGCCGCCGCCATGGAAACACATTAAAAGTGCTCACAGCTACAATACTGCAAACCTGAGGGCATTCAGAGACTCGTGTTTAACGAACTGGATCATGTTCACTCCAAACAAACTGTTCAGTTTGATCTCGTCTGAACAGTTCTCACTGTAGTTCCCTGAGTTTTCCACATCTTTTGCAGTAATCAGGTTTTTCCTTCAGCAGTGGAGTCTTGTGCATCGATTGCAGTAGGCGGGGCCATTACTGAACAAAATGTTCTTCTGTTATAGATCCTATGAGGTTCCTTTATGGTGAATTCCTGTTGTTTTGTCGCCAATGGCAGTCAGCTCGAACCACTAATTTTAAAAAGCAACAGGGAGACTTTTTGTGAAGTTTTCTTTGCTTTTGCAGCCTTGGTCTATCATTTGATTATGTGAAACCTTTTTATAGACCATCTTTTTAAAGTTAAAGCAGCTGGTATTGATTTGCACAGAGCAGCAGGGATTTCTCCTAAAAACTGATAGATTTCTGCTGGTTTCTCACGTCCTTTTTATTCACATTTTTAATGCTTATTACCCATGTTTTTCCAGTTGTTTTTCCAGCATTATGGTCAATTTATGAAATGGAGCTTTAGCTGAAGTTCAAGCTGGAAGACTCCGCCCCCTCCGTTCACCCATCAACGTCATGCTCATCCCCGTCCTCAACCTGGACCTCACCCTGCACGTTCAATCAGCAATCAGGCTCGGCATAAAAGGATCCACACCCAAACCGTCAGACGCTTCCCAGCTGCGTTCAACCCACCACCTCCCCATCTCCACCCTCATCCTTCGGTTCTCCAGGATGGAACCCTTTCCTGACCACCACCACCAGTGTCGGGCCCTGGGGAAGAGCATCCCTAATCAGTTATCGGGATGTTCATTGAGTTCACATCAAATCTCAGCTCAGATCAGCTGCCGGGGCCCGAGCGCCAAAGAACTGTTATTCATTGCTGTCATTAAATCTTTTAATTGTTCCCTTTTCTCCGTCTGAGTCTTTCCAGATTGAACTGTATTTGAGTGTGTGTGAGTGTGTATGTTTTGGATTTACTTATTTCAAGTTGTCCTATTGTTGTGTATTTTATGTTTTTGATGCTACATTTCCTCAAAATTAATAAATAAATTTACTAAAATTTGTTTTTATTTGTGGTTTTATTTTGGTTTGATTTAATTTCAGTTCCTCTGAAAAAAAAATATAGAAAATTATTTTAACCCATGTTATGTATTGATGATTGTCTCCAATCTGTCTAAATGCTGTTGATTGTTTTGCATCCTTTCCTGACCTTTGACCTTCTAGATAACCATATTTTAAAAATCTTTTTCAGCCAGTGGCTTAAGTTCCTTGAGACGACAATTGTTGTGACTTGGCGCTGTGTAAACAACCTGATTAAATTATATTCTGCTCCAGGTTAATCATTCTGACTGTAACTGTTGGACGGTGTGAACACAACGGGCCTGACGTCTGAAACTGAATGAAAAGTTGCTTTAATGAAGCATTAGGTTCAGGTTGTACATCCTTTATTTACTTTTTACAAACAGATTTATTTGTTTTCTCAGTTTCTGAGTGTTTTTCTGTCTCCGAGCCCCAACAGGAAGGTGGAGTGTGTTCTGGGTTGATCAGAACAACACACAGGGAAATTAGCCATGCTTAGTCAGCCGTGTGGCGCTGCCCGTAACGAGTGAAGGTGACGTGTGCGCGCTGACGCTCGGCTTCACCCCCACCCACTGAGGCTGACCCCCGACCTCAAAGCGCTGACGTCCACGTCGCATGTTGGCGCCCCCTTCTGTTTGTCCCTATGTGTCCCTCCGTCTGTCCCAGTGACTTTACATCCAGACTCCTTCTCTGTGCTGGTTGTGTAACCGGACCCTGAATAAAAGGAAAGCCAGTGTTCTGGTTCTGGTTCCTCCCACATGCGCTCTCTGTTAGCTGACCTTTAACCTCATTAAGGGATTCTTTCTCCGCTTTGTGGCGATACTGCGCCGCAGCTCTTTTGTCTCCCTCTGCAGAGATGCATCGTTCTCCTACTAATATCATTTGGTAATAATGTTTCCCAGCTTTTTGGTGCATGTATCCTGTCCCCTCGTTTTTATAACCCTTAATCCTCCAAACCGCCAGAGACCATACAGGACGGCATCAAAGGACCAACTTTAATCTGCAGCTTTATACGGACTCACTTATGTCCCGTCTGAGGAACCCTTCCTGTTCATCTCTGCTGCTAGCAGACAGACAGACGCAGCTGAAGGGAAGCAGATCCATCCCTTTGGAGTGTCAGAAAACAGCTGATCAAGGCGCAGCTTAAAGGGAAAGTTTAGCTTCACCGCATTCTGGGCTGTTTACCAAAAATGTCTTCAAAGTTTAGCTCAATAAAACATCTCTATTGTCTAAACCACGACACCAATCGATTGCAAAGGCAGTATGGATAGATTGCATGATGTCAAAAAATGGATGCCAGTCTCATTTATTCTGTCACTTGACTGAAGTACAGTGCAGCCTCACCAGTTGGGGGCGCTAATGTTTCCTTTAATGTTTCGCAATTATAGCCAGAGTTTGGTAGTAACTAGTTACATCTCAATTACATCTACTTGAGTACATTTTTTTGGGAAAAACCCCCCAAAAACTTTTAGGAGTGTTTTTACAACGCTGTACTTTTTACTTTTACTTCAGTCATTTTATTATGAAGTGTCTCTACTCTTACTTGAGTAAACTTTTGGATTTTCTACCCACTGAATGAAAAACAAACATGTCTTAACAAAAATAAATCACCAGACAGAGACACACACCTGCAGTTTTTGTTAAAGTTTCATAAGTGTTTTTTTAAAGACACTGATTTGGAAAAACAAACAACAAAAAAAACAACAACTTTTGCCTGATTTTATTGTTTTGATACCTATAAGAATTATTGTCATTTTTGTCCTTAAAATATCTAAATTAAGTTTTTTAAAAATCAGATTCTATTGATTTCTACGTTATATTCAATCTGTAAACGATAAAATCATGAGTTCAGATCCTGGTTGGCTGTAATTCATGGGGTTTTTCAGTCCATCTTACACAGTTTAGAAATGTTCAATATTCTGAACCCCTGCAGTTTTTCTAACATTTATTTCTAATGTTTATTCTACAACAAATAAACAAAAGCACATAGATCATTTTTATGGGTCTAAATCTCTCTTTGCCTCTGTTACACGTCACGAGGGATCACCATTAGTGCCAGGACAGGCAGAAATGTTAAACATTAGACCACTGAGGCACCATTACAATAACTTCCTGTGTTTCCAGCCAGGAGTGAAAAGCAGCTAAACCCGAAGAGCGGCTACCTCTTGGAGCGTCTGCGGCCGTATCGCCTGTCGGCTGACCTCGGGTGTCGCTCATGCTGGGACTACAACGGAGCGCCAATGTTTTGTTGGGTTTTATTGTGTGAAACCTGAGCCAAGTGGGTAAATACGGAGCGGTGCCATTTTCAACAATGCACTGCCATTATGAGAGGAATTACTGCCCAGAAGTCCAAGGACCAGAATTATATCACTTCCTGAATAAAATGTGCCTGCGTGCCCTTGAGCCTCAGAGTTCAGCTCCGCCAGCGAGGTTTTGATGGATGTTCGTCTTGGAGAGCCGGAGCAGGTCTGGTTCTGGTGGATTGAAGGAAACTCTGGGTGTAAAGGAGCTGGAGGTGAAGAGTTCAGCTGGAGGAGGCAAACCGAAGACATGGAGACTGAGTTACTGTAACGGCCGTAACTCGGGTCCAACCGAGTGAACCCAGAAACACAAGCAGGAAGAGCTGCTCCTCATCCAGGCCCGGCCCAAGCCTTTTTGGGGCCCTAAGCATATTTCCAATTGGGGCCCCTCTCATACCATGTTGCAATAAGCAATAAGTTAATAAATCAATTAATTGCATGATAAAATAGAGAGAGCTCAATCATTTCCATTTGCACGACTTATTGTTTTTCTCTTTCTACCAAAAACTGGATGATAAAAAGTCTGGTGTTTTTGTCTCAAATAGCTTTTGTAAGGACAATTTTGTTTACAGAGATTTCATTATTGATTTTATTGGTTCTTTGTGTTGTTTTGTTTATATAGGATATTTAAAATGTCTCCCAGTTCTAGTGTTAAATGTCCATTAAAATGTAAAGTTCATTGATCTTTCAGAATGTATTCTTGCATTACAATTCCATGAAAATGGTCTCAAAACAACAATATTATCGTTTATCGCAATAACATCTGGAACAATTTATCATCCAGTGAAATGAATTGTGACGGCCTACGTGTCAACACCATCTGCTTCAACATTCCTGAGCTACTCTACCACCATGTAGCATACTGGCTATCTTTAGTGTCTTTTGTAATTAGCCTACATTGCACCGGTGTTTTCATGTCCGTTGAATTTAACTTCACAGAAGTAGAAAACCAAAAAACAATCATTTGGATTTTGAAATGCAGAGAAGTATTTAAAGTGTGTCATATTATTTTGGCTTTGAAAAATGAACACCTATATTTTTTCTTTATAACAGGTTAAACAAACAAAATTACTGCTGTTAATTTTTTGCATTACAAACAGCGCCCCATAGTTTACCAGCTGTGTTTGAACTCTGAAGCCTTCAGAGTTCAAACACAGCAGAAAAGTGGCGGCTGCAGTGCACACACCAGGGGAGGGAGGTGGTGAAAGTGCAGGAAAACTGTGTTTTTTATCTGCACATCTGAGCCGCTGCTACTCGGGGTTTAATCCCAACAAAGGCGACCTTATCCGCTCCTGTCGACAACCCTTCCTCTCCGCTGGCCCCACCGCTGCTGCATAATGTCACATTGTTCAGGCCAGACCTCCAACATCTTACTCAGCTTTTCAGGAACTTGGAGAAAAGGTGAATTCAGAGTTGCACCTGCTCCCACTCAGCACTTCTGCATTTTGATATTTAGAGATATTATTATCCTCAAGTTGTTCCATGTGTTTTTCTAACAAAGACCACTTTGTCCTCTGAGCAACCTTTTTTCTTCCTCTGTGGTTTCACTTTGTTTTCAGGCTCAAAGAGTCTAAACTTGGGACTTTTTGTAGCAAGACACATTTTCCAATGTGCAGAAAGACCTGGACCTGAGTTATTTCCAGAACTTTATCTTCCCATTTGGGTCAGTGGTCCGGATTTGATTGTCCTGACAGATCTGGTTTCCCCTCTCTGTTCCCGTCTCTTCCAGCCAACATGACCCTGAAACTATTTAACACAAAAATGCCGTTTTGTGAGCAGCAGAAAATGTTCCTGATATGACAAGCCACATCGAGCTCCAGACTTTCCCACAGCAGCCGGTCCCGACCCGGATGTGTCCGCAGCGCAGCAGTGTCTGGTACTGGTAAACAACTGTAATATCTAAGTTCAGAAGAATGCTCATAATAGGGCATTTTACCTGATTGTTGCTGAGCTACTCTGCCAAACACACAGTCATGGCTGCCACTCTGCCAAGCAGCATAAACACGCCGCAGACAGATGTTCACGTCTCCGAGGAATTCCCAGGAGACTCAGTGAGGCCTTGCACCTGCTCAGGACAGCGCTCCACATCCTGGACATTAATCATGGCCAGCCTCGCTTCGCTGCTGCCACGGCAACAGAGGAGCCCCACATAAAACAAAAACAAAGACAGCATGGCAAAAAAATAAACAACAACACAGTTAGAGTAACTCTGAAGTTCATCCAGAGGCCTGAAACCAACCGGACTGCTACTGAACACGCCCATGATTTTCTCACTAGATACAAGTATGATGAGGCTGAAATTTTCTCCAAATAACAAATGAGATGTGTAGCAAAGTGGGGCGAGACAAAAAAACACATGAAGGAAAGAAAATGTAGGAAGCCAGGAAAACAACTGAAATCTGCTGGTTCAGTCTGAGCTGACAGCTGATAAAAAGGCTCTTAATGTTAAAGTTTATTTAAAAAAACAAACGCCTCATGATGGGTGAAAGGCAAACCTCTCTCTAGACCTTCATACCTAAAATATGCTGATGACATTGGAACCGACATATTCCTAAACCTCCAGGGAGAAGACATTCACTAATGGTGCGTCTGGTCAAACTTTATTTTTGTTGTTTGGTGCGGTTTGCTTTCATATTTTACTTTTTGCCAGCTGACTATAATTTATAATCAAAGCCATACAGGTGATAATCATTACTCTGAACGGGACAAAAACAAACTAAACATGGAAACAATTTACTGCTACAAGAAATCTGTCTATGTGTCGTCATCGGTGGCTATGCTAACTAGCCGTAGCATTCTCAAGATGCTATGCTAACTACAGTGTAGCAGAGAGCAGAGAGGGAAGATGAGCAGCGCTAAGACCCGCCTCCTGGCTCTGATTGGTTGTTTCTAGTTTGTTGGATTTTTTTCACAGATTGTCTTTCTGACACCAAACTGTCATGGCGACATGAAAGTTTGAGCAAATGTTTTTTGTAAAAGTTACACTGCAGCTGTAAAAGCAGAGCAGAGACTTCAGGTTTGAAAGCTTTGTTCTGGTTTTGGTTTTCTAAATGTTCAGATATTGAGGCTCTATATTCTCGTCTGTAACACAAAGTTTTTATTAGACGTATTATTTAGTTAGTTTCAAACTAAACTTCATGTTTTGTGTTTCACTGAACTGAATCAAATATGATAAAAATAAGTTGTAGCTATAATATAATCAGATTAATTAAGCACAATTTTCTAAATGTCATTTCTTTTTTTTATTTGCAACTGAAGATTTAAAGCCAAACTGTTTCAATTGAATTCATTAGTACATCTGGAATAATGGACATTAATATCAAGAAGAAAAAACTGAGAGATTTGATCCAGCAATATCTTCACATTTTGTATTTTGCCTCATAATGTGTAAATGCCCAGGATACTCTGATATAAGATGGATCATCTAAAGCATCTTTTAGACATTTTCTATGTGATTTTCTATGATTTTTGGAAGTTCTTCCCACTTTTCCTGCACTGAACTTCTGCTTCCAAATGGGGGATTTTGTGGCGGAAAAGATTTCTGTGTTTTGTCGGTAGTTCCTCCTCTGAACCTTCTGAACATCCTGTGTTTTCGTTTCATTTGACTCTGATGGTTTTTGGCATTGGCAGCATCGTGAAACTGGAATGACTGGTTTGGCATTTTGAGGCAAAACTTGGTTCAAACTGCAGCAAATCAGAACCATGACTAATCCTGAGTGAACGGATCAGAAACAACTTCTTAAATTTGGAGAAAAAAAACTCTAAGCTGTAGTCTGATGTTGAGTCATGACTTCATGTGACTTTTCACTCAGCAGCTATTTTCCCTCCATGCCTCAGAGGCAGCAGGTCAGAACAGGGATTTCACCAAACACGTTTTTCTCAGCAGAGACGTTCCCGTCTTTTGTTTGGCATTTTGGAGAACAGTTGCAGGAATGAGATCCTGTAAACAATCAGCTGATGTCTGGTTCACACGGCAAGATTTTAAAATTCTCTGTTGATTTTCAACACCTGAGTGAACCCGACACATGACGAAAAACAATCTGAGCTTCAATCTGAGTCGTACGCAGAGGTGGGTAGGAAGAGTAGGACTACTTAAATATATTTTTACCCAAGTAAAAGTAAAAATTTACTCGAGTAAAAACTGTTTGCTAAGAGTTTACTCAAGTACTGAGTAACTGTAAATCGATCATGTAATCTTTAAAAATTACATAATCAAACAGACAAAATAAAAAGTTAAGAGAAAATTTTGATATTTTAAAGACCAAAATGAAAATAATTAATGAAAAATAACACGAAAACAAACTTAGGCAAAAGGAAAAAATAATCCAAATAGTTTTCATTTAATATAAAATTTTGACAAAAACTGCAGGTGTGTGTCTGTGTTTTTGGTTCAAACGTGTTTTTCATTCAGTGGATAGAAAATCCATACATTTTACTTCATAATAAAATTTACAGAAATACTTCATAATAAAATTACTAAAGTAAAAGTAAAAAGTACCGTGTACTACAGTAATTTTTTTCAAAAATGTTACTCAAGTGGAACTGTGTAAATGTAACTAGTTACTTTCCGACTCCACATATGAACCAGTTTGACTCTCCAACACTCAGATGGCAGAAGGAAAATCTCATTAAATCTCTCAGAACCAAACATGAGTTCAGAATAAAAACAAACATGGCCGACTGTTGGGAGAAGCAGCGGTCAAAGTTTGTTGCTGTAGCGAACCAGAAAGTCCACTTTTATTTAGTTTTCTGTATTTTGGATTTCCTTTCATGTCACTTCACTTTCTGATCGGTCAAGACCAAGCTTTTATTTTGGTGGTTCATTTCTGGTTAGCGGCAATTGAATGTGCATGTTAGCTAATTATTTAGCTTGCTATCTAAATGAATGAATAACATGGTGAAAATAGTCTCCATCTCTTAGTCTCAGACTAAATAACCCAAATTAAAGTTCTGAAGATTTGGTCAAAAAACTCTAATAATTATCTTGCCATGTGAACAAGGCATGACTTCCTGTAGCAAATATATCTGCCTTAGAGATAAGAAGAAGACCTCCATTGAAAAGAGCCCAGTTAGGTGGTTCTGATATCTGATGGTTGCCTTTATTTGAAGCTTTTCCAAGAATGTTTTACTGGGAGAAAATCCAGGTCTTTGAGGAGGAACCGCCCTGAGGAACGCCTTGGTGTCACCGCGGATAAGTGGAAGACAATAGATGTTGGGACGGATGGTGTCCTCAGCTTTCATCTGATTTAACTGCAGCTTGAAGCTGGAACCACAGTTCTCTCCATCCTGTTTGTGTCTCGCTGTTCTGGGATCAGAAACACTCGCAGCTGTTCCAGCAGTCGGCTGCGGCAGATGCGGTTGAGACGTCTTTGATGAATCAGAACCAGAACCAGAACCAGAATCTGATTTCAAAAGGAATCCTCAGTTTCAGTGAAGAGTGAAAACACGCTGAAGGCACGTTTGATCTTCTGCTCCAAACAGATCTGCTTCACCTGGGAGCAGCTGTTTGTTTGAGCAAGTGGAAAACATTCTGATGTTTCTGTTTGTTTTTGTTAACAAGACGCAGAAATGTCTGTTATGATGTGTAGAAGTTAAGTTCATGAGTGTAAGAGTTTCCTGTCTGACTTTATCAGTCTGTCATTGTTGAGGAGACATTTTCCTGAGGTTTATACAGACTGAAATTTAGCATTACAGTCGTCTGAAGATCTGAACTTTGACTGGACCATTGCATCACTTTGTTTAGTTCCTTCTTCAGCCGTTCTGATGTAAATCTGCTGATTTGTTTGGGTCATGGTTCTGTTTGAACCCGGCTTCAGCTTGGACTAAAGCTGGGCTCTGGAAAACTTCGGTCTCCAGAGAAACTCAGGGTTTACGCGATGTGCTTAAGGCGCTCAGAGACCATCATCCCTCAGCCACCGTGCTTGACTCCTGGTGTTTGTGCTGATCTATTGTGCTTGGTTCTGTCCAACATGTCAACTCTGCTCCAGAGAACATTGTCCCAGAAATCTTCCAGTGCATGCAGATGCAGCTTTGCTAAAGTTTGGCTGTTTTTATACCTGATGATCCAGCAGACTCGGTTCGTCCAAAATGACAATATTTCTTCCATTTTCAGCTGGTGCGGTTCTCTTTTACGCTGCACTAATTCAAACTAGTTAAGCAACCTGTTCCCCTCCTGGCCTGTGGGGGCGCTGCACCAAGAACCACTGGATGAAACAACACACAAACCTCTGAAGACACTGAGCACAACTTCCTTCTTCACCAGATGGAAACAAAAATGAAGTGGCATCAGATTTCAGAGGATTTCTCTTTTGGTCTTCGGTAAAAGAAGAACCATTTCTCTCGCTAGCTAGACTTTTGCATTTGTTTTAGTTGTATTTACCCAGAATGCCCTGAGCTGTAGTTCACTTCCTGCTTTTGAGAGGACTCTAGTCCACTTGGTGTTCACATATTCATGCAATCTGCACCAGAGTTCACTTCAACCAAACTGTTGGTTGAAGTGAACTTTGTTTTTTGGGTCCCCATCAGAGTTTGATTGCGCATTCACACCTCCCCAACTGAACCGGACATTCAAGACAAATGGACCAGAGTTTGATTAAAGCGGACTAAACGTGGCTGATGTTGCTGCTCTGGGATCATTGATAATGTCCTCCGACCCTGGTCCATCACACCCAAACTGATTAAACTCCTCGTTTTTATAAAGCATCGATGTATTTAACCAGAAGTGCTGCTGTTACTTTACTGATGGTAAGACATATTTTAGTAAAATCTGAGCGTGGAAACGCCAGAGTTTCCACAGTTGCTGACTGATCATGTTTGAATCAGCAGTGATTCACTGCAGGCTGTGCTCAAAAATCCACCTTCAGGATGATTTCACCGTCGGACATCAGAGTCCTGCTGGAGCGCATCGTTCAGGGAAACAGCTG